>NW_028325620.1:0-53011 GCF_027475165.1 Benincasa hispida
GTGAGAGTTGTATTGTAACATTTTGGATTTAATTATTCTTCTTTTGGCTTATTCTTCAAAAGAATTTGAGGAATATTATTTTTAAATAATAATATGGGTAATTTGAAATTATCATATATATATATATATATATAAGAGAAAAAGAAAATGTAATAATAGATTATAAAGAAATTTAAAAAAAAATAATAATTGTTTCACATAAAAACAAAGGAAAGAAAAAAGCAACGTTCATCAACCAATTGTCTCAAATACCAATGCAAACTATCTCAAATATCAATGCAAACTGCTTATGCAACCGTAATTCTCATTTCACATCTAATATAGTATATAAATATATATTTTTGGAATAATAAATAATAATAAAGTTTTTTTTAGTCAAAATGACAACTAAGAATGATAAAGTAATATTTAATTTTGGGTTAATTGCTATATAACTACCCCTACTACTCTAGGATTTCCTTTTGACAACTCATTTTTACATTCACTAATCAAAATTCGAATGTTGACCGACAAAAATATAAATTTTTATTACGAAAATAAATTATTATAAAGTTTATTTTTTTCATAACTTTCTTTGTAGGGGTATGAATTTTTATTCTATTTCTTTCTTCTTTTTTTTTTTCAAGTAAGGTTTGGTAGATTTAGTGATTTCTCTAAAGGTGTTTAATTATATAGGCTACACAACTTTTGCTTATAATTAAACATCAAATTTAGGTTTTGGTTAATAATATGTTTGTTTTGGATTTTGGGCTTTGGAAATTGCATTTGTTTTCTCCAAATCTTTTTACAGTAATTGGGCCTAAAGATCACGCTTAAGTCCAATTAATTAAGCCCAAAGGCCAGACTCAAGTCCAATTAAATTAGGCCCAAAGGTTAGGCCCAAACCCATGAAGCCCAGTAGGGAGCTCTATAAATTGAGAAGCTCCCTCATTTGCAAAGGTCAGCATTTCTACATTTCGAGAGCCATAGATAATTCATCAACACTCAATAAAGACAGCATGTTCGTAACTCCAACTGGGTCAAATTACTATTTTACCCTTGGGTTACCTCTGACTCTTTAAGTACCAGTGCTCCTCTAATGAACAACATGTTTATGATCCAACCAATAAATAGAAATGCTTTTCGAGTCAATGAGAGGGTATGGCCCTTTGTTCAAGTCCTGGAGACACCACTTGAGGGAACACTCATCTACTTAATCTCAAAGAGGTAATAAGTGAATTACATCTTGTATTATTATGTTTCCAACTCCCCACTCAGTCTCATCCCAAAATGATAGGCATATTGGGTCAGCGAACTGGCCACCCTCACCCATGTAAATCAAATGACAATCCCTCACAAAAAGGAGTTCATAATATACTCGGGATTAAGACTAAGTCGCCTAGGTCAACTTTCCCAAATTTCTTTATGATGATTTTCATCTATCTTGTAAAATATACAGATTCATGGTTAACTTTCTAAAACAATTTTTTAAAAAAGAAATAAACTTTTCTGTTTTTGATTTTAAAGTAGATAACAAAAATAAAGAAAGAAATAAGTGGAAGTAGCGTTTCATTTGATTTTCAAAATCTAAGAATTCAATAAAAAAATAAATAACCAAAACCCTTTTTTCATACCAATTTGATTTTGGATCTTTCATTTTTTACAATTAAGATTAGTAAACATTCTTCTACATATTAATTTCTTTGTTTTGTTATTTAACTTCAAAAAAAAAAAAAAAACTAAGCCGATTAGAAAAAGAAAAAAGATTAAGACCTACCAATTTAATTTATAATTTTTTAAAAAAATTAAGATTAATAAATACTTTTCTACCCATTGATTTTTTTTTTTGTTATTTAAATTTAAAAAATGGTTGTTTTCAAATATATAAAAATAAATTAAAATATTTACAAAATATAGAAAAATTTTAGAACTATCAATGATAGATGCTGATAGACTTCTATCTGTGTCTATCAGTGACATTGATAGATTCGTCTATCAATGTCACTGATAGACACTGATAAATGTCAACCAGTATCTATCAGCAATTTTATTCCATCTCGTAAATACTTTCAACAATTTTACAATTTGAAATAATTTTCTTTTAAAAATAAGCTAAGCCAATTTTTTAAAAATAATAAATGATTTTTAAAAATTTGTTAAGGTTTAAAAGGGTAAAGGGTATTGAGAATGAGAGAAAATATATGCATGTAAGAAACAACTAAATTAGAGGAAATAAATAAATAATAAAAAATAGGGTAAAGTCAATAGATTATGAAAATGCATATGAATGAATATGATCGGTTTGTTAAGACCCATAATCAAATCAAGGAGTTAAAGAATTAGAATGATTTGAATTATTTTTTTTAAAAGTGTTTAATGTTTAAGAAAAAATCATTTTTATTAGGTGTAAAAGCATGTTTTAAGACTTTTTTTTGCCTCACTTATTTGTTTTTATGATGAAGTTTGAGAAAGTTAAAATCATCTTTGAGATAAATTTTTGAAATAGAAGAAAAATGAGTTTGGTGAACATGACTCAACAGCATAAAAATTCTATTTTTTTTTTTTAATTTTAGAGTTGAACATTAGAGTCCTCCACTCCACATATTATAATTATTTAAATGATGTATAAACATATGTATTTAAATGATGTATAAATATATAATTAAAAAATAATGTATTTGTAGTTTTAGCATATAATTTAGCATATGTTCTTTTTATTATTATTATTATTATTATTATTATTATTATTATTATTATTATTAAACATATGAATATCATATTTGAACATGACAAAGTTTTTGTGGCTTCTCATAATTTATTATTTTGTATTTTTATAAATTTTAGTTGATATAAATATAAAAAAAATCTTTGGTTTTTTTTTTTTTTTAATATTCAACATCTGAAAGGTGAGATTTTGATATTTTGGTTGAAATTATATATATATATATAAATAAATTATAGCAAAATAAATTAAATTATGTCAATTTTGTTGAGTTAGAAACTTTATAGGTCTCAAAGTTTATTATGCTGAGATAATATACCGATTCATTAGTGTCATTGTTAATATCCATTCATATATTATATTTATAAATCATCCTATATATGAAAAAAATGTTATTAGGAGAAACTCTTTACCTATACATTTTGCCTTTATATTTTTAGTAAATTTATGAAAATTAAAGATTTAAATAGGTATAATTTAAGGGATGTAAAATGAAAATTTCTGAAAAATGGATTAAAGACAACATGATCTCACATGTTTCTTGAATAGCTTGCCTCACACACATATGTATAGATTTAAAAATCTTCCACGTGGTCTGTCGTGCATGCAATTCCGAAAACCGGTGAGATTGTGAGAGTTGTATTGTAACATTTTGGATTTAATTATTCTTCTTTTGGCTTATTCTTCAAAAGAATTTGAGGAATATTATTTTAAAATAATAATATGGGTAATTTGAAATTCTTCAAAAGTGTTTATTATATAAGAAAAAAATAATTTTCATTAGGTGTTAAAGCATGTTTTTAGACTTTTTACCTCACTTATTTGTTTTTATGATGAAGTTTGAGAAAGCTAAAATAATGTTTGAGATAAATTTTTGTTGAGTTAGAAACTTTATATTTTATTTTTTGTTATAATGAATGGGTCTCAAAGTTTGTTATGCCTAGAAGATATATTGATTCATTAGTGTCGTGTTAATATCCATTCATATATTACATTTATAAATTTATCCTATATATGAAAAAAAATGTTATTAGGAGAAACTCTTTACCTATACATATTGCCTTTATATTTTTAGTAAATTTATGTGTTACACTTTACCTATGGGAGTCAACTTTTCACGTGTAGTTGTTCATTTAAAGAATAATGAAGGAGACGTTTCAAATCTTCACAAAACATATTTTTTTATAAAAAGAATTTAGGTCGAATAAGTACCATTGGTGCAAACTCTCTGAGATGGAATGCCATAATAAAATTTGTTAAATTGTCTAACTCTTAAAAATCAATGATAATTATTAAAACAAACTATATCATATTTATTTATTGCATGCCAAACAAAAACCAATTTTTCTTTTTAAATTAGAAAAGAAAACACTAAATTAAACTCTAAACAAAAATTATATCAATTTAAATCCTAAACTTTCGTAGATATATCAATTTTACACCCTTCATTACGTTCTTTCTAGGTAAATATCGTGTGATACATATATTTTATCAACTAAATTCCTAAACTTTCATAAACAAATCAATTTAGACTCTCATCTAAAACTTCTTTTGAAAAGTGTCCATGCATCAAGTTTAATCATCTATTTTATTAATTCAACATCTCGAAAAGTCTACACACGTATAAGAATGATGCATCGATAATTTTTAAATGTAATCTTAATAAAGAGTTAAATAATTGATTCACTTATAATAATTTAAAAGATAAATTTTTTAAAAAAAATTATATAATTCTTACAATATTTTTTAAATCAAATCTAAAAAGAGACGATTAATCGGTAAATTTATAAAATTCAAGATTTAAATAGGTATAATTTAAGGGATGTAAAATGAAAATTTATAAAATTCTTGAATAGCTAGCTTCACGCACATATGTATAGATTTAAAAATCTTCCACGTGGTCTGTCATGCATGCATTTTCGGAAACCGGTGAGACGTGAGACTGTGAGAGTTGTAATATTTTGGATTTAATTATTCTTTTTTTGGCTTATTTTTCAAAGGAATTTGAGGAATATTCTTTTTAAATAATAATATGGATAATTTGAAATTATCATATATATAAATATATATTTATTAAATCTGTGGATGGATGATGTTTTACTTTATTTGAAAGAGAAAATAATGGTATGAAACAAAATTTAATAATTATTAAGAAAAAAAATTAAACGATTATCTATTAGTTTCCTTACTATTGTTTATTAATATTAAATATATCATAAATAGTTTGATCATGATGTATTACTTCCATCGACAATAATGATATGATATTTTCATAATTTGACCTACTAAACAATCAAAAATGACATAAATTTACATATCTAGTACGTCAGTTCTGAAAAAGATACGATAAGAAATTTGATTTCATGATATTCAATGTCACATGCAGCAACACGACATACATACTATACATAGAATATGTTCTAATCAGATTTCCAGAAGTGACATCGATAAAAAATAGAAACCTACAAATCTAACACTCAAGCATTCCACACTTAAAAGTTAAAATAGAATATTCTTAATCGTGAATATTAGAAAAGTACAATTTTTGTCTCTTGACTTTAGTATCGTAACAATCAGGAATGTGTTTGGAGGGAAGATAACCTAAATTATGAAAGTCTAAACTAAATACAATCATTAACTTATGGTTTTGAGTCTTTTGACTAATATAACTACAAATTTTAGGAGTATATTGACTAACACATAAAATGTTTAGGGATATATGTTATTTTTCTTTAGTACATCAAAAACTATATCAAGTGATGGATGGTAAAGAAAAGGAATTCAAATTTGGGTCAACAAAAGAAATAGTAAATTTTGAAGATTCATTTTGAAAAATAGCAAAAAAAAAAAAAAAAAAATCAAAATTAGAAAATCGTAAAATGATTTTTTAAATTATTATTCGAAATTTTTAAATGACCAAAATACCATTATCATATAACAATTATGCAGTAATTCAAAAAATATTAAATTTACAACTGAAAAGAACTAAGATTTTGTTAAACTTTAAAAATAAAAACAACTAAGATTTTGTTAAGGTTAAAAATTAAAAAAAAAAAAATCAAACAAACAAAGATTTTATTAGCATTAAAAAAAATACAATAATTTTAGAACTCACAATCATAACAATCAATGTTTCATTCGAAAATTTAAAAGAGACTTTTTTTTTTTAATCAAACTTGAATTATAATAAAACACAGTTACACAAAAATACCTAATCATTAACCCATGGTACATAACCTTTTGAAAAGTAACTCTGCAAAAAAGTTTAAAATTATAAAAATAAACAATCATTAAATTGAGAAATATTATATTATCCTTAAATACTACTCCATATTTGTATATTTAAACAAATGAAAAATTAAGGTTATTTTATTTTTATTTTTAAAAATTAAGCTTATAAACACTACTTACATCTCCCAGTTTCATACATTGTGATCTAAATTTTGAAAACAATAAAGAGTAGTTCCTAAAAAATTGATTTTTTTTTGAAATTCGGCTAAAAATTCAACAGTATTTAAAAAAAGAAAGATGCAAATCATTATAAAAAATGTAGAGGAAATAAACTATGATAGTGTGGAAACATAATAAATAATAAAAAGGATAAGTGAATCTAGGCCATCAGTGAAGCTCCAGGACGACTTACGAAGCGTTTTGAGCTAAATATTTGAGATAATATTTTTAACTCAATTATAAACAACTTTGTAGAATGAAACTTTTTAAGATGAGGCCTGGAAATTGAGTTATATAATTTTGAAGGTTGAACTGAAAATTGTTGAACAAGCAGGCAGCTGCTTGAATTGGGGCCAATGATGAAGTTTTGAATCTCCAGATTAAACGACGAGGAATTGTGAGCTGAAATTTTAAAGTAATGTTGCTAACTCAATTCTAAACATGTTTGTAGAAGGAAGTTTCTTCAGAAGAGGGCTGGATTTTGAGTTATGAATTTTTGAAGTTGTCACAGAGGATCTGGGCATAAGCAGACCGCTACTTAGGAAGATGCTTAGGCAGCTCAAGAGCGAGAGCGAGAGGTGGATCTCGCTAGGGACGGGAATCTCGCTGGTTTGCACTGGATCTCGCTGGTTTTGCATTAAAACTCGCTGGAAAGTGCCAAATCTCGCTGGGAAGGGTAAATCTCGCTCATAGGGATGATCTCGCTCATGATGATTTTCTCGCTAGTCATGCTGATTTTGTTGATAAAAGTTCCATTAGTAAATGAACTATTTGAGGTATTTTGATAAGAGACGTATAACCCGTTAAGAGGCCAACGAGCTGTGATGACTTACTGTTTTAATGATTTAGAAACTACGATTTCTTGAAGATATTTATTAAAGAAAAAGCAACAGTTCATCTCAAATATCAATTCAAACGGTTACATGTAATTCCCATTTCACACCTAATATAATATATAAATATATATTTTTGGAATAATAAGTTTTTTCTTTCTAGTCAAAATGACAACTAAGATGATAAAGTAGTATTTAATTTTGGGTTAATTGCTATATAACTACCCCCACTATTCCAGATTTTCCTTTTGACAACTCATCTTCATTCACCAATCACAATTCCAATGTTGACTCACAAAAATATGAATTTTTATTTCGAAAATAAATTGTTTAAAGTTCTTTTTTTTTTTTTTTTGTAAACTTTGTATGGTTTGAATATTTATAGCTTTTGTGATATATTCTATTTCTTTTTCTTTTTTTTTTTTCAAGTAAGGTTTGGTAGATTTAATGATTTCTCTAAAGGAGTTTAATTATATAGGCTACACAAATTTTGCTTATAATTAAACATCAAATTTAGGTTTTGGTTATTAATTAGTTTGTTTTGGATTTTGGGCTTTGAAAATTGTGTTTGTTTTCTCCTAATCTTTTTACAGTAATTTTCATCTATCCTAAAGAAAAATTTACATTCATAGCCAACTTTGTGTAGCTCACTCTATCATCCAACTAAAGAAACTCATCAAGAAGAATCAAGAACTCGAACTTGATCTTCTGATGCATCAATTGCATCAAGGTCATCATATTTCCCAACTCATCAATGGGGAATTGCTCGCATTGTTCTGGATGGTCGGAGAGAGAATAAGAGACTGCCAAAAACGAATCGAGTATCATCAACAGGTTCATCGTCTTCCTTCTCCTACTGAATTTGTTCCTTCTAACTCTCATCTGCTTGAAATAGGGAACAATGAGATGGATCTTGTTGATAATGGAAGGAATTTGATGGATCAATGGTTTATTGATATGTTGATGAATTCGAATGATAAAATTGGGAGAAGTAGTAGCAATATGGCAGGGGAGTTAAGGTTTGTTCAATCAGAAGTGAATATGGGCGATTTGATGAATGGAGAAAATTTGATGGTGGGAATCAGCGAATTAGGCGGAACGGAAACGATTATTGTTGAAGGAGATGGCGATGAGAACATTTTATTATCGGAGTGAAATTTTGGGGTAAATGACAATTCTGGAATGTGTGAGATTGAGAAGCTTGTGAACGACATTAATGGCGTTGGTGTTGAGGCTACTGTTAGTCATATGGATTTCACTCACCAAGCGGGTTTTGGAATCGGTGGTGACGTCAATGGTGGAGACCCTATGGGGAGTTTGTACTCCGATGCCTGCTACTACGGCGACAGTGGTGGTGTAAGGATTGATGTGAATGATGATGTAGAGATGTTGCTTCAAGGATTGTTTGAAAGTGAAATAAGCTGCAACAATGGAAATGGAAATGGAGATGAAATTCAACATGGAAATGGAAATGAGAATCAGAATAATGAAGGTGAAGACGTTGAATATGATCTTCTAAGTAAGGAATGGCAAAACAAATTTACTCCATGATTGCTTCTTCTTAATTAAGTTCTAAATAATGGAGGAATTTGAGGGTTACTCCAATTTTCTCTCTCTATATATATAAAAATATTATGATGGCATGAATTATGATCTAGTGTCTAAAGAAAATAGAATAATGTGTTAGTTTCTTATGAGTAGTTAAAATCTAGTTCTCTTTTTTAAGTGTGGATTAATTGAAATATTTGAGTAGTCTACTTAAGCATTTTTTAGAGATTAAAAAAAAAATATATGATCATCATGGCTAATGATCACTATTTTAGTATTTGTCCAGATAATTTTGTATCAAGTTTGTCTAAGTTAATTGAGTGAAGTTTAAATTGTCTCTTTTTATAAGAATTTAAATATCTGATTTTTCATATATTATTGATATATACTTATTTAGTGAATTCGATAATTCGATTTTCGATCTCTCGCAATTTTTTTATAATATTTGGAATGGAAGAATAGAACGGCTTGAATGCATGAACTAGGTTTATTTTAATAAAATTATAAATGTTTTTATTATTATTATTATTATTATTATTATTGTAACTCCCACAATGGTCTCGCATGCATGTAATTATAGAAGATGGTGAAACGTGAGTACATGAGGGTGGCAATATTTTGGATAATTATTCTCTTTTGGCTTATTCTTGGAATTTAAGGAATATTCTTTTTAAATAATAATGGGTATATTTTTTCTAGGAATAATAATGGGTATTTGAACCATAGAACATATTTGAAATCTTATAAACATATTATTAAAAAATGAGAATGACTGATATTTTAAATTAATCTCATTTTGAGGTATATCTCGTCTTGTTTTGGGAGTAAAGAGAGACAATAATGATACGAAACAAAATTTAGTAATTATTTGAGAATATTTGTTGGTTAGCCATGTGTTATTTTTACTATGTCTATTAATATTAAAATATATTATTAATAATTACAATTATGTATTACGTTTGATTGATAACGAACGATATGGTATTTCAATAATTGAAAATCTAAACAAGTCAAAACTGACGTAACTTACGTATCTAGTACGTTGGTTTTGAATGACATGATAAGATCATTGATTTTGTGGTATTCAAATGACGCGTGCACAACGAGACATCATATTATTATAGAATATGTCAGGTTAGAGTCTTCACATGCGACATCAATAAAAATAGTAACCCTAAAAAGCAACGACTTAAACCATCTAAACTTAAAAACATAAAGGTTGAAAAAACAGTTTTAGTCATTAACTTTTAACGATTTAGGTCGCGTTTAGTAACTATTTGATTTTCTAAAATTAAGCCTATAATTTTTTTTTTTTTTTTGCCTTTGTTTTTTACTTTTTACTAATATTTTTAAAAATCAAGCCAAGTCTTGAAAACTAAAAAAAATCATTTTTAATTTTTTTTAATTTGACTAAGAATTCAACTCTTTACCTAAGAAATATGCAAACAATTGTAACAAAGAAATTACGAAGAATTAGGCTTAATTTTTAAAAATAAAAAATAAAATGGTTACCAAATGAAGTATTAGTCTCTTTTGATTTTAATATATAACAAACACTTATTTTTATATTTTTAATTTTGCAACAATTTAGTCCATATACACTTTCAAATTTTTAACAATTGTACAGGGCAGAGACTACATTATGACAAATGTTAAAATACATATACTAAATTGTTACATAATAAAATTGATGACTAAGACCTCATTTGATAATCATTTAGTTTTTTTTAAAAAAATTAAGCCTATAGTTCTTCCACCTCTAACTTTTTAATTTGTTATCTACTTTTTACTTGTGTTTTCAAAAATCAAGCTGAATTTTGAAAATTAAAATAATAGTTTTAAAAGCTTGTTTTTCTTTTTAGAACTATGCTAAAAAATCAATTTTTGTACTTGAGAAAGATGCAAATGATTGTAAGAAATTAAGATGAAATATGTTAATTGTCAAAAAACCAAAACCAAAAAACAAAACGATTACCAAATGAGACCTAATTTATTAAAAATAAAAAATATAGAGAGAGAGATGTTGAGGCTTAGTTTGGAGTTGTAGCTTCTAAAATAATTTCTCGTGATTGTAGTTCTAAAAAACAATTGTAAAATGAAGAAAATTAGTAGTATTTGTTCAATTTTAATTTTGAACATGAAAAAGTATGTTAAATTTTTTGGATAAATAATAGTAAATTGTCGTGATGGATAATAATGCCTAAATTAAATAGACCTATTTTCAAAATTTATATTTTATTAAATTATTTAGGAAGCATTTAGGACAAGGGTTATCATCAAAATATAATAACCACCTCTTGCTACAAGAAAACTAATTCAAAACCTCCAATTAACTACAATCATCACTATTTCAAAACCCCCATTTGCTACAGTATTTACTATTTACTACAACTTTTACTATTTTACATTCATCATTTTTTTTATTATTTGCTACAGTATTTACTATTTCCTTCTCAAACTAAAATAGTTTACATCTCAGACACATACTATTATAACCTAAACTAAAATAATCTATACCCAAAGACAAACTATCATAATCCAACTATAACAATCTATAACTATAATAACTAGTTTATTATCCCAAACGCCTCTTAGATGTTATATCATATATGTTGAAAACTTAAATTTATATATTCTTTGCTCTAAATTTATTCAAAGAAAAAATATAAGATTATTTTTTAAATATAGGAGAAATATGTGCTATTATGTAAAGAAAAAAATGATAGCATTGCACTAACCAATTTAAAATTTTAGGATATAGATATTCACTGCATAAGGAATATACTAAATATACAAAATAAATCTTAATCTATAAATAATAATATTGAAATTTTGCTTAAAAGTTGGTCATAAACAAATTTTTAAAACGATGAGAACAAATCAGTCTTTTGAAGAGTGTCCATGCATAAGCAAACCAATTTAGACTCTCAACTAAAACTTCTTTTGAAGAGTGTCCATGCATCAAGTTTAATCATCTATTTTATTAATTCAACATCTCGAAAAGCCTATACACCTATAAGAATAAAATGCATCGACAATTTAAAATGGAATTATATAATTTTTACAATATTTTTCAAACCAAATCTTAAAAAATATGATTAATCGATAAATTTATGAAAGTTCAAGATTTAAATAGGTATAATTTAAAATGAAAATTTCTCCAAAATAGATTAAAGACAACATGATCTCACATGTTTCATGAATAGCCCTGACACACATATGTATAGATTTAAAAATCTTCCACGTGGCCTATCATGCATGCAATTCCGGAAACTGGTGAGACGTGAAACTGTGAGAGTTCTATTGTAATATTTTGGATTTAATTATTCTTCTTTTGGCTTATTCTTCAAAAGTATTTGAGGAATATTCTTTTTATATAATATTATGGATAATTTGAAATTATCATATATATAAATATATATATTAAATCTGTAGATTGATGTTGTTTTACTTTATTTGAAAGAGAAAATAATTTAATAATTATTAAGAAAAAATTAATGATTATCTGTATATTATCCTTACAATCTTTATTAATATTGATAAATAGTTGATCATATGTAATACTTTCATTGACAATAATGATATGATATTTTAATAATTGACCTTCTAAACAAGTCAAATATGACGTAAGTTACATATCTAGTGCGTTGGTTTCAAAAGATACGATAAGAACATTGATTTCATGATATTCAGATGTCACATGCAGAACACGACATCATAGAATATGTTTAATTAGATCTCCAGAAGTGACATCGATAAAAATAGTAACCTGAAAAGCTAACAACTCAAAGCATTCACACTCTTAAAAGTTAAAACAAATATTCTTAATCATGAATATTTATGGAAAGTAAAAATTTAGTCTCTTGATCTTTAGTATGTAACAATTTATAGTGTGTTTGGGGCGAAGACTATCCTAAGATTATAATAACTACTAAAGTAAATACTATTTTGTATTCCCCAATTAGTTACAGTCAATATTATTTCTAAACCCTCATTTTCTATAGTATTTACTATTTATTATGGCTTTTACTATTTCACATTCATAGCTTTTTATTCATTGCTACAGTGTTTACTATTTCTTTCACAAATTAAAATAGTTTACACTTCAAACACATACTATTATAAATCAAGCTAATATAATCTATACCCCAAACACAAACTATTATAACTTAACTATAATAACCTAGGACTATAATAATCAACTCTTTGCCCCAAACGCCCCTTAGTCTATACACTTTTAAATACATAACGATTGTTCAAGATACAGATGACATCATTACAAATTTCAAAATACAAGTACTAAATTATTATAAAACAAAAAATATAGAGACAAAATCATGAGGTGTTTTCAAATAAAGGAAAATGAACCAACTTATTTACAAATATAACAACTCGTTACTATCTATCAGTGATAGATCACGAGATTGATGTCCATCGTGATCTGTCGTCCATTGATAGATGTCTATCGCGATCTATCACTGATAGACAGTAATATTTTGTTATACTAAAAATATTTTCAAGAGTTTTACCATTTAAAACAATTACCCTTAAATACATTACCCACTAAAATTTAGCAATTAAATTATTACTTTCATAATATTCACTATCGTTTAATTGAGATAAAATACCTGCCTCGAAATTCACGAAAGGAAAGAAATCATATTACAAATCTCGGTACATTTCATCACTAAAGAAGAGAAGATATTTTAACCTTTGGTACTCATAGCCTTAAAATTATAAAAGATTAATGGCAGTAAGAACAAAAGAAAAAGAGAAAAAGAAAATGTAATAATTGATAATAAAAAAATTTAAAAATAATGATAATTTTTTCACATAAAAACAAAGAAAAGAAAAAAGCAATAGTTCAACCAATTGTCTCAAATATCAATGCAAACTTAACCGTAATTCCCATTTCACACCTAATATAATATATAAATATATATTTTTGGCATAATAAATAATAATAAAGTTTGGTTTTACTCAAAATGACAACTCATAATGATATAGTAATATTTAATTTTGGGTTAATTGCTATATAACTACCCCTACTATTCCAGATTTACCTTTTGACAACTCATCTTCATTCACCAATCACAATTCCAATGTTGACTGACAAAAATATGAATTTTTATTTCGAAAATAAATTGTTTAATTTTTTTTTTTTTTTATAACTTTGTATGGTTTGAATATTTATAGCTTTTGTGATATATTCTATTTCTTTTTCTTTTTATTTTTTTCAAGTAAGGTTTGGTAGATTTAATGATTTCTCTAAAGGAGTTTAATTATATAGGCTACACAAATTTTGCTTATAACTAAACATCAAATTTAGGTTTTGGTTAATAAGAAAAATTGTGTTTGTTTTCTCCTAATCTTTTTACAGTACTTTTCATCCATCATTAAGAAAAATTTGCATCCATAGCCAACTTTGTGTAGCTCACTTTATCGTCTGACTATAATTTGCCAAAATGAACATAGCTTCAACTGGCATAGTGTTTGTATTATTATCCTCAAAGTGAGAGATTCGACTCCCCTACCCCACATATTGTCAAAAAAAAAAAAAAAATCATAGTTTGTCACAAGATCAACTCTTCTCATATATACATATATACAAACTTGGGTGCATCCCGTGATGTACTCATTTTTGTAAAACTCACTCGAGTATCAACGTGTGCATGGAGATGAGTATAGTCTTGTGGCTGCACTCAAATATTACTCATATATCTATATTGAATTATTTATTTTCTATGGTGAAGTAAGACTAATAAAAAGGATGTGGTTTAGGATGTATACATTTTTGTATAGTTCATCGGTTTGTGATGTGACAAACTTTATTTCCCAAAATATATTTTTGACTTTTTTTGTTATGTGATTTTGAAATGTTGAAATAGGATAAATGCAATCCATTGAACCTAAATATGACTTTCCATGAAATAAAACATAATGAGCAATACTTGGTGATTAATATTTGGATGTATCCTATTTCTATGCATCTCACTTTCATCGCACACAATAAGAATTAAAATATTTAAATAAAGATATAAAAAGAATTTATCACGTAACAAATTATGATAAGATAATTTGGTGGATGCACAAAGATAGATATAGACCCAGATGTATCTGAGTAATTTTCATACTGATACAACTTTTCTAATCATATGGTAAACTGTGATTGGACTATTGGGTCAGAAAGATAGGTGGAATGCAGGATGCAGTGGGGTATTTTTCATCTTTAATTACCACTAGTTACTAAAGGACAAAAATGCCCCTAGTAATTCGTTTACCAAGAGAATAAAAAAACTTAGAAAAAGAAAAATAAAAATAAAAAGTTTAACCCCAAGGCTTATAAATAAACTCCATTGTTGCACCTTAAAATCAGAGTCCAGAAAGAACAAGAAGAACAAGAAAGACAGAGAGAGCCTCGATGACGAGGAAGAAAGTGAAGTTGGTTTGGATTGCAAGCGATAATGCAAGAAAAGCTAGTTTCAAGAAACGAAGGCTCGGATTGTTAAAGAAAGTAAGTGAACTCACCACTCTCTGCGGCGTTTTCGCCTTTGCCGTCGTCAATGGCCCCGACGAGGACCATCCCGTCATGTTGTTTTACTTTATTTGAAAGAGATAACAATTTAATAATTATTAAGAGAAAATTAATGATTATCTGTATATTATCCTTCTATGTTTATTAATATTGATAAATAGTTGATCATATGTAATACTTTCATTGACAATAATGATATGATATTTTAATAATTGACCTTCTAAACAAGTCAAAAATGACGTAAGTTACATATCTAGTGCGTCGGTTTCAAAAGATACGATAAGATCATTGATTTCATGATATTCAGATGTCACATGCAGAACACGACATCATACTTTAATAGAATATGTTTAATTAGATCACCAGGAGTGACATCGATAAAAATAGTAACCCGAAAAGCTAACAACTCAAAGCATTCACACTCTTAAAAGTTAAAACAAATATTGTTAATCATCAATATTTATGGAAATTAAAAATTTAGTCTCTTGATCTTTAGTATGTAACAATTTATGGTGTGTTTGGGGCGAAGACTATCCTAAGATTATAATAACTACTAAAGTAAATACTATTTTGTATTCCCCAATTAATTACAGTCAACATTATTTCTAAACCCTCATTTGCTATAGTATTTACTATTTGTTATGGCTTTTACTATTTAACATTTATATCTTTTTATTCATTTTCTATAGTGTTTACTATTTCCTTCTCAAATTAAAATAGTTTACACTTCAAACACATAATATTATAACCCAAACTAATATAATCTATACCCCAAACACAAACTATTATAACTTAACTATAATAACCTAGAACTATAATAATCAACTCTTTGCCCCAAACGCCCCTTAGTCTATGCACTTTTAAATACATAACGATTGTGCAAGATACAGATGACATCATTACAAATTTCAATATACAAGTACCAAATTATTATAAAACTAAAAATATAGAGACAAAATCATGAGGTGTTTTTAAATAAAGGAAAATGAACCAACTTATTTATAAATATAACAAAACGTTACTATCTGTCAATGATAGACTGCGAGATTGATGTCCATCGTGATCTGTCATCCATTGATATATGTCTATCGCGATCTATCACTGATAGACAGTAATATTTTGTTATACTAAAAATATTTTCAAGAGTTTTACCATTTAAAACAATTACCCTTAAGTTCATTACCCACTAAAATTTAGCAATTAAATTATTACTTTCATAAAATTCACTATCGTTTAATTGAGATAAAACCCTGCCTCCAAATTCACGAAAGGAAAGAAATCATATTACAAATCTCGATACATTTCATCACTAAAGAAGAGAAGATATTTTTAACCTTTGGTACTCATAGCCTTAAAATTATAAAAGATTAATGGCAATAAGAACAAAAGAAAAAGAGAAAAAGAAAAAAAGATTTTAAAATAATGATAATTTTTTCACATAAAAACAAAGAAAAGAATGGTAAATCTAGCTGGTTTTGCGTTAATTCTCGCTGGAAAGTGCCAAATCTCGCTGGGAATGATAAATCTCGCTAGGAATGGTAAATCTCGCTCATAGGGATGATCTCGCTCATGATGATTTTCTCGCTAGTCATGCTGATTTTGTTGATAAAAGTTCCATTAGTAAATGAACTATTTGAGGTATTTTGCTAAGAATTCTAAGTAGTTTAACTGGGAATTATGTTCTTTCAATCAAAGAAGAGCTAGAAGAGGCGTATAACCCGTTAAGAGGCCAACGAGCTGTGAGTGACTATGTGATGACTTACTGTTTTAATGATTTAGAAACTGTGATTTCTTGAAGATATTTCTCATGCTAAGTGTTTAAATGAAATGCCAAGCAACGTGTTTGTGAAACTGTTTCTCATGCTAAGTAAAGCATGTTTTCCATGGAATTGATATGATTTAAATATGTTATTTTGTCCAAATACTTTCAGCATGTTTAAGTAACTCCATTTTTTATGATGAACTAGTATGATGATTTGAGCACTAAGTCTTAGTGTTCAACTAAATGTTAATGAGTAGTTTTACTTAAAACGCAATACCGAAGGACATTTGAGAAGGTATGCCCAACTAAATACCGAAGGACATTTGAGAAGGTATCCGCCCAACCAGATACCGAAGGACATTCGAGAAGGTATCTGACCAACTAGGTACCGAAGGACATTCGAGAAGGTACCGGACCAACTTGATACCGAAGGACATTTGAGAAGGTATCTTAGCAGCTCGATACTGAAGGACCTTTGAAAAGGTATCTGAGCAGAAGTGCCTAAGGATACTGAAGGACAATGAGAAGGTATCCTAGTCAAGTACCTGAGAATACTGAAGGACAATGAGAATGTATCCTAGTCAAGTACCTGAGGATACTAAAGGACAATGTGAAGGTATCCTAGTCAGGTACATAAGGTACGATGGTACTCAGTTATAATCATGTGCACGTAGGTAATATAACGTCGAGGGACTGAGCGAAAGGGGTTCTCCCCGACTAAGGTTGACGTTGAGGGTTAAAACTAGTAGTTCACTCTCAACTAAGGATAAAGGCAGTCGTATATTTTTCTAGACTAGAAGGATAGTTTGAAATTCTAATGCTTATGAATGTTTATCAACGCGTGATGTTTACTAATATATGAGTTTTCCAAGTATGTTTTCTATGTCTAATGCATGCTAGTGGTTTTACATGCTAGTTCAATATGTTTTATGCCAACTTATTTCACAAAGTATGAAACATGCGTTAGGGTTAAAGGTAAGGTTGAATGAAGCTTGACGTACTATGTTTTAAATACCTAAGGTTGCAAAAGTACATGCGTTGGTATTTCTAAACATAATGAATAGGGATACTGAAGGTAAGGAAGGTATCTGAATAAATGTACTGTGAACCCCGAATCCCAATTTTACACTTAAGTGTGTTTTCTTATTTAAATTGTCTTAATTTTCCACTTAATTGTGTGTCCCTATTTAAATTTGTATAAATAAGTTGAGTTGATTGATGAGAAAGTTAGTATGAAATGGTGAAGAAAGAATGGGGATTTGAAAAGAAAAAAAAAATATGGAATTGAGTTGGGAAAGTTGGGGAAAATAATAAGTAGGTTGAACTAGTGTGGAATAATATGGAAATTGAGTTTGTGAAATTTCGGCTAAATATAGAGAAGTTATGTGAAATGCGTTATGGCTGAAGGACTGAGGAAAAAATGGAATTTATGTGAAATGCGAAAAATATGGGAAATTACTTTGGAAAAAATTAGAAAATCCGTGTAAAAGTATCATAAAGTGGTGAGCAAACGTGTACGGAGAACAATGATCGCAGTAGCTAAGAGCGAGATCGTTGAGAGTGAGATCAGTGAGATCGTTGAGAGTGAGATCATTGAGATTGGGACCAGCGAGATTGGAGAGGAAATGGGAGAGAGCGAGATTGGATAGAAGATGGGAGAGAGCGAGAGAAGCGAGAAAGCTGGAGAGAGCGAGAGTGGAGAGAGTGAGACCAACGAGATTGGAGAGAGCTAACCAACGAGATTGCTAGAGAGAGCGAGAGTGAAGAGAGCGAGACCAGTGAGAAAACGGGAAAGATCGACACTGCCGAGAGCGGAAAGAGCGAGAGTGCCTATTTGTTAGCCTTGCTTTGTCCGATTCGAACGTCACGCCCACGCCTCACCTATGTATTTGGACGCGTTGGGGTGGATTATGCATGTAAAAATCCTAATTTGAATATAAACAAAGCTTGAAGACGTAAGGGCAAACATCAATTAAAATCTAGGTGTCCGATTAAGAGAAATTCTTAAACCCTAAGAAATTGTATTGGATGCATTTGGGAAGAACACATTGAACCAAGGTGAAGTCAACTTACGTTGATAAAGGGAGGATTAAACATTTGGTCATGCAGCCAAGTAGGTGCTGTCAATCCCACGAGCAATTTGAACGCCGATAAATAGGGAGTTGGGATTTAATTTTCAAATCACACAAAAATCATAAATTTCGTAGAGAAAGTAGAAGGCAGTGAGGGTTTAAAGGAATGTGTCAACTTTGGACGAGGAGATCTTCCAATATACTCGTGCGTTTGGAGTGATTCCAAAGCCATCTGAAAACTCTGGAAGTCTAGTTTTCAGAGTAGGGCTTTCGAAGGAAAAGGCTCAAAGGAACTGGGCTGGAGGTTGAGAAGAAGGCAGAAGGGTCAGACTGTCGGATCAGTCTGGGCCAGTCTTGAAGATTTTGAGATTACGGCCAAACCATGAGAAATTCTAAGCTGAAACTTTAGGGTAAGATTCCTAAGTCATTTTAGAATACGCTTGTAGATGGAGGTATTTTCAAATAAGTTTCGGAACTATAAGTAATCTAAGTTTTAATTTGAATCTGGATTCTAGGGGTCTAGGGGTGAAAAAGGGACCCGAGGAGCTACTAGAGTTAAAAGTTCCTAAGAGTTCGAGGTGAGTGGCTAAAATGTTTTCGAACTAAAATGTTTTTAAACTGTTTTGATTACAAACGTTTTACAGAAAGCATGTTTGCGAAAATAATTCTCATGCCTACTAGTTTTCTAAAGTGGTTTCTAAGCAAGTTTGAATTGTGATTTGAACACATACATATTGTAGAAAAACTATTTACATATGTATATGTACTGATTTTATCCAACATGCGTTACCATCTTTAGAGCCATGTTGTATATATGTTATACTATACATGCTTTAAATAGAAAAGTTGTTTATAAATAGTTTTGGTAAAATGCGATGTTGAAGTACAAGGAGAAGGCATCCACTCAACTAGATACTGAAGTACAAGGAGAAGGTATCTATTGGTATTGAAGTACGTTTGAGAAGGTACCAAGCCAACGGGATACTGAAGTACGTTGGAGAAGGTATCCTAGTAGCTCGATACTGAAGTACAAGGAGAAGGTATCTGAGCAATAGTACCTAATGTGTGAAGGTACTTAGTGTGGCCACAGGTGAATAAAGTCAGAGATTGAGCAAAAGGGTTCTCTCTGGACTAGTAGTTGGTGTTGGAATTATTTTACCAGATATACAGTACTTTGATTTGAGAAATGATTTTACTGTTTTATGTTTAAAACTGTTTTATATACATTACGCTTGGAAAATATTTATGCTGCAAAAGTTTATATTTCAGATAAAACTATTTTCTGAAATTATGCATGAGAATTTACTATGTTTTCTTGGTCACTCACTGGGCGTAAGCTCACCCCTTTTCAAATGTTTTTGTTTTTCCCCCCCACAGGTAGTGGTCAAATTCTCTGAAGACAGCTCAATATCTGCTCTGCCACTAAAGGACCAAAAGACTTGTAAACGTTTGCTAGGTGGTTACTGTTAATATTGTACACATGTTACTATTGTTCATATAGGGACTAGGGTTTGTGGGTTTTGGGATTTGTAAATCTAATGTTGTAAATACTCTAAACATATTAAGTTTCTAAGTTAATAAATTGTGGGCCTACAGCCGTCCCGTTGCATATAATTTGTATTTGGTATCAGAGTTATTCTGCAAGAGTTTTTAGGCAGTAAGTGTCAGCCTAAAGGTTGATAACTGCTGCAGTCACGCCTTTCTCTAAGCTAAGAGGGTGATCTGGGATGGGGTGTGACATGTACCTACAGTGTTGACGGTACATAGCAATCTCCATGTGTATGTAGGTGGGTCTGAATGAGAGGCCGAGGTATGGGTCTCTTGGCCGATAATAGACGTTGGGAGCTAGAGTAGTGTATGCTCGTTCTCAACTAGGGATTAATGATGATTATTGATGTTTAAGAGTTGTTATCAACGTTTATGTTTTAAGGATGTTGCTTGAGATGCCATCAGTATATTTAAAGAGATCGACATAGGGATCTCTTCTAGCCATAGCTTAACGTGAACAGGTCGAAGTAGAGGTCTCACCTGGTCATGGCTTGACGATGGGAATTAGAGTAGGGAATGTTCATTTTCAACTAAGATTCAGTTGCAGATACAATGGTTTAAAAGGTTTTATGTACACGTTTGCTTGGTATATTTTAAGTCCCAGTGTTATGTTTTCAAGCTTTCAGTTTAAGCATGAGATTTACGTTTTATCAAGTCACTCACTGGGCTTCTAGCTCACGTTTTCAAATGTTTTCTTTCAGGTAGCGGTTAGTTCCCAAAAGACTATTATGCTGCTGCTCTGCCACTCAAAGAAACAGTTTAAAGGAAGTGTAATTGAAGATCGGTATTAGTTAGTACATATGTGTCTGACTAGTGACTAGTATTTTTTTAATATATATATTTCTAAAAAACAAGGATACTGATACGTTGAAGATACATTTTTTCCTTTAAAAAAATCTAGGATAGGGATAAATTTAGCATACAAGTTAATAACAATAGCACAAAATAGAATACAAACACTGAAATACAATACAAAAAAAACATCTAAGATGTTGAAGTACAATAGTTAATAAAATGCAATAGAAAAGTGACTCATATTGTAAAGAAGAAGAAGAAGAATATTAGAGAGAGAAGTATGAAGATAAACGAAGAACTTATTATTGAACATATCCAAATTATTTAAATTTTTGTGAACTTTGTGGGGACTCAAATGTGAAGATGGAGATTAGATGATTCTAGTCTAGGGTTTGGTCTGTTATTTTTTTTTTTCTTTTAGTTTCGGACTCGAGTTGTGAGCTTTTTAAATAGGTTGCCTAATTTTAGATTAGAAAAGATTAGATGACGAATCAAGAGACATATCTCAAGGAATGCACCACCAAAGCTCAAGATATGCTAAAGAAACTCATCAAGAAAAATCAAGAACTCGAACTCGATCTTCTGATGCATCAATTGCATCAAGGTCATCATATTTCCCAACTCACCAATGGGGAATTGCTCACATTGTTCTGGATGGTCGGAGAAAGAATAAGAGACTGCCAAAAACGAATCGAGTATCATCAACTGGTTCATCGTCTTCCTCCTCCTCCTACTGAATTTGTTCCTTCTAACTCTCCTCTGCTTGAAATAAGGAGCAATGAGATGGATCTTGTTGACAATGGAAGAAATTTGATGGATCAATGGTTTATTGATATGGTGATGAATTCGAATGATAAAATTGGGGGAAATAGTAGCAATATGGCAGGGGAGTTAGGGTTTGTTCAATCGGAAGTGAATATGGGCGATTTGATGAATGGAGAAAATTTGATGGTGGGAATCAGCGAATTAGGCGGAACGGAAACGATTATTGTTGAAGGAGATGGCGATGAGAACATTTTGTTATCGGAGTGGAATTTTGGGGTAAATGACAATTCTGGAATGTGTGAGATTGAGAAGCTTGTGAACGACAAATCAATTTAGACTCTCAACTAAAACTTCTTTTGAAGAGTGTCCATGCATCAAGTTTAATCATCTATTTTATTAATTCATCATCTCGAAAAGCCTATACACGTATAAGAATAAAATGCATCGACAATTTTCAAATGTAATCTTAATAAAGGGTCTAAATAATTGATTCACTTATAATAATTTAGAAGATAAATTTAAAACGGAATTAAATAATTTTTACAATATTTTTCAAACCAAATCTTAAAAAAAATGATTAATCGATAAATTTATGAAAGTTCAAGATTTAAATAGGTATAATTTAAAATGAAAATTTCTCCAAAATAGATTAAAGACAACATGATCTCACATGTTTCATGAACAGCCCTGACACACATATGTATAGATTTAAAAATCTACCACGTGGCCTGTCATGCATGCAATTCCGGAAACTGGTGAGACGTGAAACTGTGAGAGTTGTATTGTAATATTTTGGATTTAATTATTCTTCTTTTGGCTTATTCTTCAAAAGCATTTGAGGAATATTCTTTTTAAAGAATATTATGGATAATTTGAAACTATCATATATATAAATATATATATTAAATCTGTAGATTGATGTTGTTTTACTTTATTTGAAAGAGAAAACAATTTAATAATTATTAAGAAAAAATTAATGATTATCTGTATATTATCCTTACTATCTTTATTAATATTGATAAATAGTTGATCATATGTAATACATTCATTGACAATAATGATATGATATTTTAATAATTGACCTTCTAAACAAGTCAAAAATGACGTAAGTAACATATCTAGTGCGTCGGTTTCGAAAGATACAATAAGAACATTGATTTCATGATATTCAGATGTCGCATGCAGAACACGACATCATACTTTAATAGAATATGTTTAATCAGATTTCCAGGAGTGACATCGATAAAAATAGTAACCCTAAAAACTAACAACTCAAAGCATTCACACTCTTAAAAGTTAAAACAAATATTCTTAATCATGAATATTTATGGAAAGTAAAAATTTAGTCTCTTGATCTTTAGTATGTAACAATTTATGATGTGTTTGGGGCGAAGACTATCCTAAGATTATAATAACTACTAAAGTAAATACTATTTTGTATTCCCCAATTAGTTACAGTCAATATTATTTCTAAACCCTCATTTTCTATAGTATTTACTATTTATTATGGCTTTTACTATTTCACATTCATATCTTTTTATTCATTGCTACAGTGTTTACTATTTCCTTCACAAATTAAAATAGTTTACACTTCAAACACATACTATTATAACCCAAGCTAATATAATCTATACCCCAAACACAAACTATTATAACTTAACTATAATAACCTAGGACTATAATAATCAACTCTTTGCCCCAAACGCCCCTTAGTCTATACACTTTTAAATACATAACGATTGTTCAAGATACAGATGACATCATTACAAATTTTAAAATACAAGAACTAAATTATTACATTTATAAATTTATCCTATATATGAAAAAAAAAATGTTATTAGGAGAAACTCTTTACCTATACATATTGCCTTTATATTTTTAGTAAATTTATGTGTTACACTTTACCTATGGGAGTCAACTTTTCACGTGTAGTTGTTCATTTAAAGAATAATGAAGGAGACGTTTCAAATCTTCACAAAACATATTTTTCTTATAAAAAGAATTTAGGTCGAATAAGTACCATTGGTGCAAACTCTCTGAGATGGAATGCCATAATAAAATTTGTTAAATTGTCTAACTTTTAAAAATCAATCATAATTATTAAAACAAACTATATCATATTTATTTATTGCATGCCAAACAAAAACCAATTTTTCTTTTTAAATTAGAAAAGAAAACACTAAATTAAACTCTAAACAAAAATTATATCAATTTAAATCCTAAACTTTCGTAGATATATCAATTTTACACCCTTCATTACGTTCTTTCTAGGTAAATATCGTGTGATACATATATTTTATCAACTAAACTCCTAAACTTTTTAAATAATAATATGGATAATTTGAAATTATCATATATATAAATATATATTTATTAAATCTTTGGATGGATGATGTTTTACTTTATTTGAAAGAGAAAATAATGGTATGAAACAAAATTTAATAATTATTAAGAAAAAAAATTAACGATTATCTATGTATTATCCTTACTATGTTTATTAATATTGAAATATATCATAAATAGTTGATCATATGTATTACTTCCATCGACAATAATGATATGATATTTTCATAATTGACCTTCTAAACAAGTCAAAAATGACATAAATTACATATCTAGTACGTCAGTTCTGAAAGATACGATAAGAATGTTGATTTCATGATATTCAGATGTCACATGCAGAACACGACATCATACTATAATAGAATATGTTTAATCAGATTTCCAGAAGTGACATCGATAAAAATAGAAACCTTAAAATCTAACAACTCAAAGCATTCACACTCTTAAAAGTTAAAATAAATATTCTTAATCGTGAATATTTATGAAAAGTAACAATTTTGTCTCTTGATCTTTAGTATGTAACAATCAGGATGTGTTTGGAGCAAAGATTATCCTAAATTATGAAAGGCCTAAACTAATACAATCATTAACTTATGGTTTTGAGTCTTTTGACTAATATAACTACAAATTTTAGGAGTATATTGACTAACACATAAAAAGTTTAGGGATATATGTTATTTTTCTTTAGTACATCAAAAACTATATCAAGTGATGGATGGTAAAGAAAAGGAATTCAAATTTGGGTCAACAAAAGAAATAGTAAATTTTGAAGATTCATTTTGAAAAATAGCAAAAAAAAAAAAAAAAATCAAAATTAGAAAATCGTAAAATGATTTTTTAAATTATTATTCGAGAATTTTGAAATGACCAAAATACCAATCATTAAATGGTACAAAACCTTTTGAAAAGTAACTCTGCAAAAAAGTTTAAAATTATAAAAATAAACAATCATTAAATTGAGAAATATTATATTATCCTTAAATACTACTCCATATTTGTAGAAATCAGGAGAAAATATCGTATATTTAAACAAATGAAAAATTAAGGCTACTTTATTTTTATTTTTAAAAATTAAGCTTATAAACACTACTTACATCTCCCAGTTTCATACATTGTGATCTAAATTTTGAAAACTATAAAGAGTAGTTCCTAAAAAATTGATTTTGTTTTTGAAATTCAACTAAAAATTCAACAGTATTTAAAAAAAAGAAAGATGCAAATCATTATAAAAAATGTAGAGGAAATAAACTATGATAGTGTGGAAACATAATAAATAATAAAAAGGATAAGTGAATCTAGGCCATCAGTGAAGAATTGAAGCTCCAGGACGACTTACGAAGCGTTTTGAGCTAAAAATTTGAGATAATATTGTTAACTCAATTATAAACAACTTTGTAGAATGAAACTTTTTAAGATGAGGCCTGGAAATCGAGTTATATAATTTTGAATGTTGAACTGGAAATTGTTGAACATGACAAAGTTTTTGTGGCTTCTCATAATTTATTATTTTGTATTTTTATAAATTTTAGTTGATATAAATATAAAAAAAATCTTTGGTTTTTTTTTTTTTTAATATTCAACATCTGAAAGGTGAGATTTTGACATTTTGGTTGAAATTATATATATATATATAAATAAATTATAACAAAATAAATTAAATTATGTTAATTTTTTTGAGTTAGAAACTTTATGGGTCTCAAAGTTTATTATGCTGAGATAATATACCGATTCATTAGTGTCATTGTTAATATCCATTCATATATTATATTTATAAATCTATCCTATATATGAAAAAAATGTTATTAGGAGAAACTCTTTACCTATACATTTTGCATTTATATTTTTAGTAAATTTATGAAAAATTGAAGATTTAAATAGGTATAATTTAAGGGATGTAAAATGAAAATTTCTGAAAAATGGATTAAAGACAACATGATCCCACATGTTTCTTGAATAGCTTGCCTCACACACATATGTATAGATTTAAAAATCTTCCACGTGGTCTGTCGTGCATGCAATTCCGAAAACCGGTGAGATTGTGAGAGTTGTATTGTAACATTTTGGATTTAATTATTCTTCTTTTGGCTTATTTTTCAAAAGAATTTGAGGAATATTATTTTTAAATAATAATATGGGTAATTTGAAATTATCATATATATATATATATAAGAGAAAAAGAAAATGTAATAATAGATTATAAAAAAATTTTAAAAAAATAATCATTGTTTCACATAAAAACAAAGGAAAGAAAAAAGCAACGTTCATCAACCAATTGTCTAAAATACCAATGCAAACTATCTCAAATATCAATGCAAACTGCTTATGTAACCGTAATTCTCATTTCACACCTAATATAGTATATAAATATATATTTTTGGCATAATAAATAATAATAAAGTTTTTTTTTAGTCAAAATGACAACTAAGAATGTTAAAGTAATATTTAATTTTGGGTTAATTGCTATATAACTACCCCTACTATTCTAGGATTTCCTTTTGACAACTCATTTTAACATTCACTAATCAAAATTCGAATGTTGACCGACAAAAATATAAATTTTTATTACGAAAATAAATTGTTTAAAGTTCATTTTTTTCATAACTTTGTAGGGTATGAATTTTTATTCTATTTCTTTCTTCTTTTTTTTTTTTTTCAAGTAAGGTTTGGTAGATTTAGTGATTTCTCTAAAGGTGTTTAATTATATAGGCTACACAACTTTTGCTTATAATTAAACATCAAAT
This sequence comes from Benincasa hispida, assembly GCF_027475165.1. Classification (NCBI taxonomy): domain Eukaryota; kingdom Viridiplantae; phylum Streptophyta; class Magnoliopsida; order Cucurbitales; family Cucurbitaceae; genus Benincasa; species Benincasa hispida. The sequence continues at coordinate 27,094 of NW_028325620.1, forward strand.
TTAGGTTTTGGTTAATAATTTGTTTGTTTTGGATTTTGGGCTTTGAAAATTGCATTTGTTTTCTCCAAATCTTTTTACAATAATTGGGCCTAAAGATCACGCTTAAGTCCAATTAATTAAGCCCAAAGGCCAGACTCAAGTCCAATTAAATTAGGCCCAAAGGTTAGGCCCAAACCCATGAAGCCCATTAGGGAGCTCTATAAATTGAGAAGCTCCCTCATTTGCAAAGGTCAGCATTTCTACATTTCGAGAGCCAGAGATAATTCATCAACACTCAATAAAGACCTACAGCTACACTCCAGAAAGCAGCATGTTCGTAACTCCAAATGGGTCAAATTACTATTTTACCCTTGGGTTACCTCTGACTCCTTAAGTACCTGTGCTCCTTTAATGAACAACATGTTTATGATCCAACCAATAAATAGAAATCCTTTTCGAGTCAATGAGAGGGTATGGCCCTTTGTTCAAGTCCTGGAGACACCACTTGAGGGAACACTCATCTACTTAATCTCAAAGAGGTAATAAGTGAATTACATCTTGTATTATTATGTTCCCAACTCCCCACTCGGTCTCATCCCAAAATGATAGGCATATTGGGTCAGCGAACTGGCCACCCTCACCCATGTAAATCAAATGACAATCCCTCACAAAAAGGAGTTCATAATATACTCGGGATTAAGACTAAGTCACCTAGGTCAACTTTCCCTAATTTCTTTATGATGATTTTCATCTATCTTATAAAATATACAGATTCATGAGTAACTTTCTAAAACAATTTTTTAAAAAAGAAATAAACTTTTCTTTTTTTGATTTTAAAGTAGATAACAAAAATATAGAAAGAAATAAGTGGAAATAGCGTTTCATTTGATTTTCAAAATCTAAGAATTCAATAAATAAATAAATAACTAAAACCCTTTTTTCATACCAATTTGATTTTGGATCTTTCATTTTTTACAATTAAGATTAGTAAACATTCTTCTACATATTAATTTCTTTGTTTTGTTATTTAACTTCAAAAAAAAAAAAAAAAATTAAAAAAACTAATCCGATTAGAAAAAGAAAAAAGATTAAGACCTACCAATTTAATTTATAATTTTTTAAAAAATTTAAATTTAATAAATACTTTTCTACCCATTGATTTTTTTTTTTGTTATTTAAAATTAAAAATGGTTGTTTTCAAATATATAAAAATAAATTAAAATATTTACAAAATATAGAAAAATTTTAGAACTATCAATGATAGATGCTGATAGACTTCTATCTATGTCTATCAGTGACATTGATAGATTCGTCTATCAATGTCACTGATAGATACTGATAAATGTCAACCAGTATCTATCAGCAATTTTGTTCCATCTCGTAAATACTTTCAACAATTTTACAATTTGAAATAATTTTCTTTTAAAAAAAAGCTAAGCCAATTTTTTAAAAATAATAAATGATTTTTAAAAATTTGTTAAGGTTTAAAAGGGTAAAGGGTATTGAGAATGAGAGAAAATATATGCATGTAAGAAACAACTAAATTAGAGGAAATAAATAAATAATAAAAAATAGGGTAAAGTCAATAGATTATGAAAATGCATATGAATGAATATGATCGGTTTGTTAAGACCCATAATCAAATCAAGGAGTTAAAGAATTAGAATGATTTGAATTATTTTTTTTAAAAGTGTTTAATGTTTAAGAAAAAATAATTTTTATTAGGTGTAAAAGCATGTTTTAAGACTTTTTTTTTCCTCACTTATTTGTTTTTATGATGAAGTTTGAGAAAGTTAAAATCATCTTTGAGATAAATTTTTGAAATAGAAGAAAAATGAGTCTGGTGAACATGACTCAACAGCATAAAATTCTATTGTTTTTTTTTTTGTTTAATTTTAGAGTTGAAGATTAGAGTCCTCCACTCCACATATTATAATTATTTAAATGATTTTGTAAAATTATTTTTTGTGATGAGTCATTTTAATGTTTTAATCTTAAAAAGTAATCAAATGTGATTTTGAATTATTGGCATTTAGTTTTAAAATTGGTTTTATAATCTTCACATCACTTCACTCCCAAAAAAAATCTAAGAAATTAGTATTTTTTTCACGTTCTTCTTGGTCAATCACTTGACTGAAAAATCAATCTTCATTGACTAGAAATTATTAAGGCAAATGATAACTATTTACATTTTATGTTAAATTTTGATTTTTAAGAATTAAACTTACAGAACTACTTTTATTCATTGATTTCTTTGTTTGCTTTATTTACTTTTTAGTATTGTTTTAAGAAATCAAGTCAAATTTTAAAAATTAAAACAGAAATATATATTTTTTAAAATAATTTTGTTAACAATTCAAATATTTTGTTGTTGTTGGAAAAAACTAAAACTATGATAGAGAAATTTGAAGAAAACGAGTCTAACTTTTAAAAAACTAAATAGTTATCGAACGAGGTCTAAATAACTGTGGGCTTTACCTATATACACCATTACCAAACAATCACTATTTTAAAACATACGTAATTTCGAACATTCTAAAATTTCTTCCAAACGTATTCATTAGAAAATATTCCTAATTTGTCACCAAATATAAACTTGCCGATAGTTGGGAGAAAGTGAATCTATTGAAAATAGATTTAAAAAAATGGTCTATTAATTTTAATATAATTATGTAGATAAAACATCAATTACCATTTTTAAAATCGATTATGGATAATCTAGACCCTACCATTGTCTAACGAAAAGGGTAAAATAAAAAAATAAAAAAGCAAAGAAAGAGAAGATAAGGATGTGTTGGAAGTTGAAGATAAGATTAGAGAGCATAAAATTCACAAAAGAGAAGAGTATTTGAACAAAGCTAATATTGTTTTTTTCTAATTCAGTTACAAATGGTGGGCCCACTATGGTAAAAACAAATTAATTGTCCCTTTCATTGGGTATTGTTTGTCTTGTTACAACACTAGGGTTGTGATTAAACCATGGGGATATAAATGTTACAAGTTTTACTTTATGAATTCTTTATTTTAATGTTTAAACACACACACACACACACACCTATATATATATTGGTCTAAGTTATTTTCTTAATCTTTGGATTTTCGAACTCTATGATTTTAAGGTCCGATGGATGGATGAACTAAAATTGAAGTGAAAATACGATTGTATGTCTTATTTTTCAAAATTAGGGGTTTTTGACATTTTGCTTACATCATATTCGTGTGAAATGAAAAAATTCCGAAATCGTCAAATTTGTAACCAGATAAGAGTTGGCATGTGTCTCAAATTAAAATTGAGGACAAATTCTGTGTTTTCGTTGCAGACGTTGATTGAGTAAAATTAATTTCGACCAATTTGACGTTATAATTTGGACGTTGGGCACCCAAATATGGGCTTAAGATGGGCCTAAAATGCAAAAATAGGCCTATGCCCAGTTAATTAGGCCTAAAGACCAGGCTGAAGTCCAATTAAATTATGTTCAAAAGTCAGACCCATGGCCAATCAAGGCCAGGCCCAAGCTCATGAAGCCCATCAAGGAGCTCTATTAGAAGATCCCCTCATTTGCAAAGGTCAGCATTTATTGCACAGAGAGAATTCATCAACACTTCACTAAAGACCCACAGCTGCAGTCTTCTCATTATAGATATATTTCTATGTCCATGGATATAGACTAATACTAGCAAGATATATTTCTGTGTCCATGAATATAGTACCAATTCTAGCAAGTAGTCCTTTACGTGTGTTTGTAACTCCAACTAGGTCAAATTACCGTTTTAACCTTGGGTGTGTCAATGAGAGGGTAGAGTCCTTTGTTCAAGTTCTAGAGACACCACTTGAGGGAACACTCATCTACTTACCCTCAAAGAGGGAAGGAGTGAATTCTATCTTGTACTATTATGTTCCCAACTCCCCACTCTGTTTTATTATCCCCAAAATAGTAGGCATATTGGGTCAGCGAATTGGCCACCTTCACCCACGCAAATCAGAGGAAAATTCCTCGTGAACAAGAGTTCATAATATACCCAGGATTAAGACTAAGTCGCCTAAGTCAACTTTCTCTAATTTCTTTACGATGATTTTCATCTATCTTATAAAATATACGGATTCATAGTCAACTTTCTGAAACAATTTTTTTAAAAAAGAAATAAACTTTTATTTTTTTGATTTTAAAGTAGATAACAAAATTAAAGAAAGAAATAAGTGGAAGTAGCATTTCATTTGATTTTCAAAATCTAAGAATTCAATAAATAAATAAATAAATAAATTTATACCAATTTGATTTTGGATCTTTCATTTTTTACAGTTAAGCTTAGTAAACATTCTTCTATATATTAATTTCTTTGTTTTGTTATTTAACTTCAAAAAGAAAAAAAAAACTAAGCCAATTTTAAAAAAGAAATAAATGAAAGTAGTATTCTTAAGATTTGATTTTCAAAATCTAAAAAGTAAAAAAAAAAAAAAGAAAAGAAAAGAAAAGAAAAGAAAAAACATTAAGACCTACCAATTTAATTTATAATTTTCGATTTTTAAAATTAAATTTAATAAACACTTTTCTACCCATTGTTTTCTTTTTTTTTTTTTAATTTAAAAAATGGTTATTTTCGAATATAGAAAAATAAATAAAAATGTTTACAAAATATAGCAAATTTTAGATCTATCAATGATAGACACTGATATATTTCTATTAGTATCTATCAGCGTCTACCATTGATAGTTCTAAAATTTTGTTCCATCGTGTCAATTTTTTCAACAATTTTACTATTTGAAATAATTTTCTTTTTAAAAAAAACTAAGCAAAATTTTGAAAAATAATAAATGGTTTTTTAAAAATTTGTTATGGTTGAAAAAGGTATAGGGTATTGAGAATGAGAGGAAATACATGCATGTAAGAAACAACTAAATTAGAGGAAATAAATAAATAATAAAAAGTAGGGCAAAGTCAATAGATTATGAAAATACATATGAATGAATATGATCAATTTGTTAAGACCCATAATCAAATCAAGGAGTTAAAGAATTAGAATGATTTGAATTTTTTTTTTAAAGTGTTTATTATTTAAGAAAAAAATAATTTTCATTAGGTGTTAAAGCACGTTTTAAGACTTTTTTCCTCACTTATTTGTTTTTATGATGAAGTTTGAGAAAGCTAAAATAATGTTTGAGATAAATTTTTGTTGAGTTAGAAACTTTATATTTTATTTTTTGTTATAATGAATGGGTCTCAAAGTTTGTTATGCCTAGAAGATATATTGATTCATTAGTGTCGTGTTAATATCCATTCATATATTACATTTATAAATTTATCCTATATATGAAAAAAAATGTTATTAGGAGAAACTCTTTACCTATACATATTGCCTTTATATTTATAGTAAATTTATGTGTTACACTTTACCTATGGGAGTCAACTTTTCACGTGTAGTTGTTCATTTAAAGAATAATGAAGGAGACGTTTCAAATCTTCACAAAACATATTTTTTTTATAAAAAGAATTTAGGTTGAATAAGTACCATTGGTGCAAACTCTCTGAGATGGAATGCCATAATAAAATTTGTTAAATTGTCTAACTTTTAAAAATCAATGATAATTATTAAAACAAACTATATCATATTTATTTATTGCATGCCAAACAAAAACCAATTTTTCTTTTTAAATTAGAAAAGAAAACACTAAATTAAACTCTAAACAAAAATTATATCAATTTAAATCCTAAACTTTCGTAGATATATCAATTTTACACCCTTCATTACGTTCTTTCTAGGCAAATATCGTGTGATACATATAATTTTATCAACTAAACTCCTAAACTTTCATAAACAAATCAATTTACACTCTCATCTAAAACTTCTTTTGAAAAGTGTCCATACATCAAGTTTAATCATCTATTTTATTAATTCAACATCTCGAAAAGTCTACACACGTATAAGAATGATGCATCGACAATTTTCAAATGTAATCTTAATAAAGAGTTAAATAATTGATTCACTTGTAATAATTTAAAAGATAAATTTTTTTAAAAAAATTATATAATTCTTACAATATTTTTTAAATCAAATCTAAAAAGAGACGATTAATCGGTAAATTTATAAAATTCAAGATTTAAATAGGTATAATTTAAGGGATGTAAAATGAAAATTTCTCAAAAATGGATTATAGACAACATGATTTCACATTTTTCTTGAATAGCTAGCCTCACGCACATATGTATAGATTTAAAAATCTTCCACGTGGTCTGTCATGCATGCATTTCTGGAAACCGGTGAGACGTGAGACAGTGAGAGTTGTAATATTTTGGATTTAATTATTCTTCTTTTGGCTTATTCTTCAAAAGAATTTGAGGAATATTCTTTTTAAATAATAATATGGATAATTTAAAATTATCATATATATTTATTAAATCTGTGGATTGATGATGTTTTACTTTATTTGAAAGAGAAAATAATCGTATGAAACAAAATTTAATAATTATTAAGAAAAAAAAATTAACGATTATCTATGTATTATCCTTACTATGTTTATTAATATTGAAATATATCATAAATAGTTGATCATATGTATTACTTCCATCGACAATAATGATATGATATTTTCATAATTGACCTTCTAAACAAGTCAAAAATCACATAAATTACATATCTAGTACGTCACTGAAAGATATGATAAGAATGTTGATTTCATGATATTCAGATGTCACATGCAGAACACAACATCATACTATAATAGAATATGTTTAATCAGATTTCCAGAAGTGACATCGATAAAAATAGAAACCTTAAAATCTAACAACTCAAAGCATTCACACTCATAAAAGTTAAAATAAATATTCTTAATTGTGAATATTTATGAAAAGTAACAATTTTGTCTCTTGATCTTTAGTATGTAACAATCAGGATGTGTTTGGAGCGAAGATTATGCTAAATTATGAAAGGTCTAAACTAATACAATCATTAACTTATGGTTTTGAGTCTTTTGACTAATATAACTACAAATTTTAGACTAACACATAAAAAGTTTAGGGATATATGTTATTTTTCTTTAGTACATCAAAAACTATATCAAGTGATGGATGGTAAAGAAAAGGAATTCAAATTTGGGTCAACAAAAGAAATAGTAAATTTTGAAGATTCATTTTGAAAAATAGCAAAAAAAAAAAAAATTCAAAATTAGAAAATCGTAAAATGATTTTTTAAATTATTATTCGAGAATTTTTAAATGACCAAAATACCATTATCATATAACAATTATGCAGTAATTCAAAAAATATTAAATTTACAACTGAAAAGAACTAAGATTTTGTTAATCATTAAAAATAAAAAGAACTAAGATTTTGTTAAGGTTAAAAATTAAAAAAAAAAAAATCAAACAAACAAAGATTTTATTAGCATTAAAAAAAATACAATAATTTTAGAACTCACAATCATAACAATCAATGTTTCATTCGAAAATTTAAAAGAGACTTTTTTTTTAATCAAACTTGAATTATAATAAAACACAGTTACACAAAAATACCTAATCATTAACCCATGGTACAAAACCTTTTGAAAAGTAACTCTGCAAAAAAGTTTAAAATTATAAAAATAAACAATCATTAAATTGAGAAATATTATCTTATCCTTAAATACTACTCCATATTTGTAGAAATCAGAAGAAAATATCGTATATTTAAACAAATGAAATATTAAGGCTATTTGATTTTTATTTTTAAAAATTAAGCTTATAAACACTACTTACATCTCCCAGTTTCATACATTGTGATCTAAATTTTGAAAACTATAAAGAGTAGTTTCTAAAAAATTGATTTTGTTTTTGAAATTCGGCTAAAAATTCAACAGTATTTAAAAAAAGAAAGATGCAAACCATTATAAAAAATGGAGAGGAAATAAACTATGATAGTGTGGAAACATAATAAATAATAAAAAGGATAACTATGAAAAAAAAATTAGATAAAGTATTATTTGAAAATAAAACAAGAAAAAAATGGATGGATCAACAAAATAAAGATGAAGGGTTCGTTTATTGGGTGAATCTCCAGTGAAGAATTGAAGCTCCAGGACGACTTACGAAGCGTTTTGAGCTAAAAATTTGATATAATATTGTTAACTCAATTATAAACAACTTTTTAGATTGAAACTTTTTAAGATGAGGCCTGAAAATCGAGTTATATAATTTTGAAGGTTGAACTAGAAATTGTTGAACAAGTAGGCAGCTGCTTGAATTGGGGCCAATGATGAAGTTTTGAATCTCCATATTAAACGACGAAGAATTTTGAGCTGAAATTTTAAGGTAATGTTGCTAACTCAATCTAAACATTTTGTAGAAGGAAGTTTCTTCAGAAGAGGGCTGGATTTTGAGTTATGAATTTTTGAAGTTGTCACAGAGGATCTGGGCATAAGCAGACCGCTGCTTAGGAAGATGCTTAGGCAGCTCAAGAGCGAGAGCGAGGGAGAGCGAGAGAGAGCGAGAGGAAGCGAGAGCGCGAGCGAGCGAGAGCGAGAGGTGGATCTCGCTAGGGACGGGAATCTCGCTGGTTTGCACTGGATCTCGCTGGTTTTGCATTAAAACTCGCTGGAAAGTGCCAAATCTCGCTGGGAAGGGTAAATCTCGCTCATAGGGATGATCTCGCTCATGATGATTTTCTCGCTAGTCATGCTGATTTTGTTGATAAAAGTTCCATTAGTAAATGAACTATTTGAGGTATTTTGATAAGAGGAGTATAACCCGTTAAGAGGCCAACGAGCTGTGATGACTATGTGATGACTTACTATTTTAATGACTTAGAAACTGTGATTTCTTGAAGATATTTCTCATGCTAAGTGTTTAAATGAAGTGCCAAGCAACGTGTTTGTGAAACTGTTTCTCATGCTAAGTAAAGCATGTTTTCCATGGAATTGATATGATTTAAATATGTTATTTTGTCCAAATACTTTCAGCATGTTTAAGTAACTCCATTTTTTATGATGAACTAGTATGATGATTTGAGCACTAAGCCTTAGTGTTCAACTAAATGTTAATGACTAGTTTTACTTAAAATGCGATACCGAAGGACATTTGAGAAGGTATCCGCCCAAATCTCAGTACATTTCATCACTAAAGAAGAGAAGATATTTTAACCTTTGGTACTCATAGCCTTAAAATTATAAAAGATTTATAGCAATAAGAACAAAACAAAAAGAGAAAACGAAAATGTAATAATAGATTATAAAAATAAAAATTAAAAATAATAATAAATTTTTCACATAAAAACAAAGAAAAGAAAAAGCAACAGTTCATCTCAAATATCAATTCAAACGGTTACATGTAATTCCCATTTCACACCTAATATAATATATAAATATATATTTTTGGAATAATAAATATACAACTCACTCAAATATTACTCATATATCTATATTGAATTATTTATTTTCTATGGTGAAGTAAGACTAATAAAAAGGATGTGGTTTAGGATGTATACATTTTTGTATAATTCATCGGTTTGTGATGTGACAAACTTTTTTTCCCAAAATATATTTTTGATTTTTTTTGTTATGTGATTTTGAAATGTTGAAATAGGATAAATGCAATCCATTGAACCTAAATATGACTTTCATGAAATAAAACATAATGAGCAATACTTGGTGATTAATATTTGGATGTATCCTATTTCTATGCATCTCACTTTCATCGCACACAATAAGAATTAAAATATTTAAAAAAAGATATAAAAAGAATTTATCACGTAACAAATTATGATAAGATAATTTGGTGGATGCACAAAGATAGATATAGACCCAGATATATCTGAGTAATTTTCATACTGATACAACTTTTCTAATCATATGGTAAACTGTGATTGGACTATTGGGTCAGAAAGATAGGTGGAATGCAGGATGCAGTGGGGTATTTTTCATCTTTAATTACCACTAGTTACTAAAGGACAAAAATGCCCCTAGTAATTCATTTACCAAGAGAACAAAAAAACTTAGAAAAAGAAAAATAAAAATAAAAAGTTTAACCCCAAGGCTTATAAATAAACTCCATTGTTGCACCTTAAAATCAGAGTCCAGAAAGAACAAGAAGAACAAGAAAGACAGAGAGAGCCTCGATGACGAGGAAGAAAGTGAAGTTGGTTTGGATTGCAAGCGATAATGCAAGAAAATCCAGTTTCAAGAAACAAAGGCTCAGATTGTTAAAGAAAGTAAATGAACTCACCACTCTCTGCGGCGTTTTCTCCTTTGCCGTCGTCAATGGCCCCGACGAGGACCATCCCGTCATGTTGTTTTACTTTATTTGAAAGAGAGAATAATTTAATAATTATTAAGAAAAAATTAATGATTATCTGTATATTATCCTTCTATGTTTATTAATATTGATAAATAGTTGATCATATGTAATACTTTCATTGACAATAATGATATGATATTTTAATAATTGACCTTCTAAACAAGTCAAAAATGACGTAAGTTACATATCTAGTGCGTCGGTTTCAAAAGATACGATAAGAACATTGATTTCATGATATTCAGATGTCACATGCAGAACACGACATCATAGAATATGTTTAATTAGATCTCCAGAAGTGACATCGATAAAAATAGTAACCTGAAAAGCTAACAACTCAAAGCATTCACACTCTTAAAAGTTAAAACAAATATTCTTAATCATGAATATTTATGGAAAGTAAAAATTTAGTCTCTTGATCTTTAGTATGTAACAATTTATAGTGTGTTTGGGGCGAAGACTATCCTGAGATTATAATAACTACTAAAGTAAATACTATTTTGTATTCCCCAATTAGTTACAGTCAATATTATTTCTAAACCCTCATTTTCTATAGTATTTACTGTTTATTATGGCTTTTACTATTTCACATTCATAGCTTTTTATTCATTGCTACAGTGTTTACTATTTCTTTCACAAATTAAAATAGTTTACACTTCAAACACATACTATTATAAATCAAGCTAATATAATCTATACCCCAAACACAAACTATTATAACTTAACTATAATAACCTAGGACTATAATAATCAACTCTTTGCCCCAAACGCCCCTTAGTCTATACACTTTTAAATACATAACGATTGTTCAAGATACAAATGACATCATTACAAATTTCAAAATACAAGTACTAAATTATTATAAAACAAAAAATATAGAGACAAAATCATGAGGTGTTTTCAAATAAAGGAAAATGAACCAACTTATTTACAAATATAACAACTCGTTACTATCTATCAGTGATAGATCACGAGATTGATGTCCATCGTGATCTGTCGTCCATTGATAGATGTCTATCGCGATCTATCACTGATAGACAGTAATATTTTTTTATACTAAAAATATTTTCAAGAGTTTTACCATTTAAAACAATTACCCTTAAATACATTACCCACTAAAATTTAGCAATTAAATTATTACTTTCATAATATTCACTATCGTTTAATTGAGATAAAATACCTGCCTTGAAATTCACGAAAGGAAAGAAATCATATTACAAATCTCGGTACATTTCATCAATAAAGAAGAGAAGATATTTTAACCTTTGGTACTCATAGCCTTAAAATTATAAAAGATTAATGGCAATAAGAACAAAAGAAAAAGAGAAAAAGAAAATGTAATAATAGATAATAAAAAAATTTAAAAATAATGATAATTTTTTCACATAAAAACAAAGAAAAGAAAAAAGCAATAGTTCAACCAATTGTCTCAAATATCAATGCAAACTTAACCGTAATTCCCATTTCACACCTAATATAATATATAAATATATATTTTTGGCATAATAAATAATAATAAAGTTCGTTTTTAGTCAAAATGACAACTCATAATGATATAGTAATATTTAATTTTGGGTTAATTGCTATATAACTACCCCTACTATTCCAGATTTTCCTTTTGACAACTCATCTTCATTCACCAATCACAATTCCAATGTTGACTGACAAAAATATGAATTTTTGTTTCGAAAATAAATTGTTTAATTTTTATTTTTTTTTTACAACTTTGTATGGTTTGAATATTTATAGCTTTTGTGATATATTCTATTTCTTTTTCTTTTTATTTTTTTCAAGTAAGGTTTGGTAGATTTAATGATTTCTCTAAAGGAGTTTAATTATATAGGCTACACAAATTTTGCTTATAATTAAACATCAAATTTAGGTTTTGGTTAATAATTAGTTTGTTTTGGATTTTGGGCTTTGAAAATTGTGTTTGTTTTCTCCTAATCTTTTTACAGTACTTTTCATCCATCATTAAGAAAAATTTGCATCCATAGCCAACTTTGTGTAGCTCACTTTATCGTCTGACTATAATTTGCCAAAATGAACATAGCTTCAACTGGCATAGTGTTTGTATTATTATCCTCAAAGTGAGAGATTCGACTCCCCTACCCCACATATTGTCAACAAAAAAAGAAAACATAGTTTGTCACAAGATCAACTCTTCTCATATATACATATATACAAACTTGGGTGCATCCCGTGATGTACTCATTTTTGTAAAACTCACTCGAGTATCAACGTGTGCATGAAGATGAGTATAGTCTTGTGGCTGCACTCAAATATTACTCATATACCTATATTGAATTATTTATTTTCTATGGTGAAGTAAGACTAATAAAAAGGATGTGGTTTAGGATGTATACATTTTTGTATAGTTCATCGGTTTGTGATGTGACAAACTTTATTTCCCAAAATATATTTTTGATTTTTTTTGTTATGTGATTTTGAAATGTTGAAATAGGATAAATGCAATCCATTGAACCTAAATATGACTTTCCATGAAATAAAACATAATGAGCAATACTTGGTGATTAATATTTGGATGTATCCTATTTCTATGCATCTCACTTTCATCGCACACAATAAGAATTAAAATCTTTAAATAAAGATATAAAAAGAATTTATCACGTAACAAATTATGATAAGATAATTTGGTGGATGCACAAAGATAGATATAGACCCAGATATATCTGAGTAATTTTCATACTGATACAACTTTTCTAATCATATGGTAAACTGTGATTGGACTATTGGGTCAGAAAGATAGGTGGAATGCAGGATGCAGTGGGGTATTTTTCATCTTTAATTACCACTAGTCACTAAAGGACAAAAATGCCCCTAGTAATTCGTTTACCAAGAGAATAAAAAAACTTAGAAAAAGAAAAATAAAAATAAAAAGTTTAACCCCAAGGCTTATAAATAAACTCCATTGTTGCACCTTAAAATCAGAGTCCAGAAAGAACAAGAAGAACAAGAAAGACAGAGAGAGCCTCGATGACGAGGAAGAAAGTGAAGTTGGTTTGGATTGCCAGCGATAATGCAAGAAAAGCTAGTTTCAAGAAACGAAGGCTCGGATTGTTAAAGAAAGTAAGTGAACTCACCACTCTCTGCGGCGTTTTCGCCTTTGCCGTCGTCAATGGCCCCGACGAGGACCATCCCGTCATGTTGTTTTACTTTATTTGAAAGAGATAACAATTTAATAATTATTAAGAGAAAATTAATGATTATCTGTATATTATCCTTCTATGTTTATTAATATTGATAAATAGTTGATCATATGTAATACTTTCATTGACAATAATGATATGATATTTTAATAATTGACCTTCTAAACAAGTCAAAAATGACGTAAGTTACATATCTAGTGCGTCGGTTTCAAAAGATACGATAAGATCATTGATTTCATGATATTCAGATGTCACATGCAGAACACGACATCATACTTTAATAGAATATGTTTAATTAGATCACCAGGAGTGACATCGATAAAAATAGTAACCCGAAAAGCTAACAACTCAAAGCATTCACACTCTTAAAAGTTAAAACAAATATTCTTAATCATGAATATTTATGGAAATTAAAAATTTAGTCTCTTGATCTTTAGTATGTAACAATTTATGGTGTGTTTGGGGCGAAGACTATCCTAAGATTATAATAACTACTAAAGTAAATACTATTTTGTATTCCCCAATTAATTACAGTCAATATTATTTCTAAACCCTCATTTGCTATTGTATTTACTATTTGTTATGGCTTTTACTATTTAACATTTATATCTTTTTATTCATTGCTATAGTGTTTACTATTTCCTTCTCAAATTAAAATAGTTTACACTTCAAACACATAATATTATAACCCAAACTAATATAATCTATACCCCAAACACAAACTATTATAACTTAACTATAATAACCTAGAACTATAATAATCAACTCTTTGCCCCAAACGCCCCTTAGTCTATGCACTTTTAAATACATAACGATTGTGCAAGATACAGATGACATCATTACAAATTTCAAAATACAAGTACCAAATTATTATAAAACTAAAAATATAGAGACAAAATCATGAGGTGTTTTCAAATAAAGGAAAATGAACCAACTTATTTATAAATATAACAAAACGTTACTATCTGTCAATGATAGACTGCGAGATTGATGTCCATCGTGATCTGTCATCCATTGATATATGTCTATCGCGATCTATCACTGATAGACAGTAATATTTTGTTATACTAAAAATATTTTCAAGAGTTTTACCATTTAAAACAATTACCCTTAAGTTCATTACCCACTAAAATTTAGCAATTAAATTATTACTTTCATAAAATTCACTATCGTTTAATTGAGATAAAACCCTGCCTCCAAATTCACGAAAGGAAAGAAATCATATAACAAATCTCGATACATTTCATCACTAAAGAAGAGAAGATATTTTTAACCTTTGGTACTCATAGCCTTAAAATTATAAAAGATTAATGGCAATAAGAACAAAAGAAAAAGAGAAAAAGAAAAAAAGATTTTAAAATAATGATAATTTTTTCACATAAAAACAAAGAAAAGAAAAAAACAACAGTTCAACCAATTGTCTCAAATATCAATGCAAAAACTAATAAAGATTAAGACATACTAATTTAAAGCAGTGAAACAAACTATGGTTTTACTTTAATAGGTTCAGATATGATTCTAACACCAAACATTTAATAGCAATAAATGTCTTTTCTAAACCAGTCACAACTCTAAATTCTCCTCCATTTTCCACCCTTAGTTTTTGTTTCTTCTTCTTTCTTTTTTTTTTTCTTTTTTTTATTTTTTTTTATCTTGTTTACTTGTTTACTTTGTATAAATCTACACCCACAAAAAAAAAATCAATTTATATTTTATTTTTTAAAATTAATAATTTGAGTTTAATAGTATTTTGGTCCAGAAGTTTTCCAACTTGACATTTTAACCTTTATTTTAATTTTTTTATATATTTTTTTTGCCTCATTTGTCTTTATTTGTTCAAGTACACACACATACATACATCCATACACACACACACACACATATACACACACACCTATACAGACATACATACATATACACACATACACATACATACATATATATATACACATACATATATATAACTTCTCCTTTCCATTTTCAGATGGAAAGTGAACAAAATGCTATATAAACTAAAATAGCTCAAAAAATAAAAAGTATAATTTATCTTTTTTTTTTTTTTAATAAATAAGTGTATTTGATATTGTTGAATGATATTCACTCAACACCATGTAGAGGTGAAAAGATTCAAAACTTTGGCTTCTTGACCAATAGTAGGTGTCCTAACTAGGTAAGCTATTTACATGTTTAACAGATGTTCGTGGGATGAGGTGGAGGCAAGGATAAGTTTCTCTAGTTTTGTCTCCATTCTCTAATTTATTCTTCATTCCACGAAAGTTTTCGTTTACTTCAATAGATTTCTTGTGAAAAAATTATGGAAATCGTGTTCTCCGCAAAGAATTGTTGGTCATTCAGTTTTGTTAATAAAAAAATTAAATGAAAATGTTTTGGATTTTTTTTCCATGAAAACTCCCTATTTAAATGCTTAATTTCCGATAAAAAAAAAAAAAATCATGAACATTGTAAAAGAAACCAAATAACACTTCATAAGCATATCAAATTAGTTGGTCTCATAACTTTTTTTTTCTATTTATGTATTATAAAATGGTGAAAACATTATTGTCAATAGAAAGTTATCAAATATATTGTAAATAAATCAATATATGGCGAAACTAGCTATAGAATACAATACTATAGGATTAGGAATTTCTACAAATTAATTGGCTAGGGTTAAAATAGATTTATTTTATCAAATAATATATAATTAAAAAAATAATGTATTTGTAGTTTTAGCATATAATTAAGCATATGTTCTTTTTTATTATTATTATTATTATTATTATTATTATTAAGCATATGAATATCATATTTGAACATGACAGTTTTTGTGGCTTCTCATGATTGATTATTTTGTATTTTTATAAATTTTAGTTGATATAAATATAAAAAAAATTCTTTGGTTTTTTTTTTTATAATATTCAACATCTAAAAGGTGAGGTTTTGACATTTTGGTTGAGATTATATATATATATATAAATAAATTATAGCAAAATAAATTAAAGTCAATAATAAATGATTTTTAAAAATTTGTTAAGGTTTAAAAGGGTAAAGGGTATTGATAATGAGAGAAAATATATGCATGTAAGAAACAACTAAATTAGAGGAAATAAATAAATAATAAAAAATAGGGTAAAGTCAATAGATTATGAAAATGCATATAAATGAATATGATCGGTTTGTTAAGACCCATAATCAAATCAAGGAGTTAAAGAATTAGAATGATTTGAATTATTTTTTTTAAAAGTGCTTAATGTTTAAGAAAAAATAATTTTTATTAGGTGCAAAAGCATGTTTTAAGACTTTTTTTTTCCTCACTTATTTGTTTTTATGATGAAGTTTGAGAAAGTTAAAATCATCTTTGAGATAAATTTTTGAAATAGAAGAAAAATGAGTTTGGTGAACATGACTCAACAGCATAAAAATTCTATTTTTTTTTTTTTTAAATTTTAGAGTTGAAGATTAGAGTCCTCCACTCCACATATTATAATTATTTAAATGATTTTATAAAATTATTTTTTGTGATGAGTCATTTTAATGTTTTCATCTTAAAAAGTAATCAAATGTGATTTTGAATTATTGGCATTTAGTTTTAAAATTTGTTTTATAATCTTCACATCACTCCCAAAAAAAATCTAAGAAATTAGTATTTTTTTCACGTTCTTCTTGGTCAATCACTTGACCGAAAAATCAATCTTCATTGACTAGAAATTATTAAGGCAAATGATAACTATTTACATTTTATGTTAAATTTTGATTTTTAAGAATTAAACTTACAGAACTACTTTTATTCATTGATTTCTTTGTTTGCTTTATTTACTTTTTAGTATTGTTTTAAGAAATCAAGTCAAATTTTAAAAATTAAAACAGAAATATATATTTTTTAAAATAATTTTGTTAACAATTCAAATATTTTGTTGTTGTTGGAAAAAACTAAAACTATGATAAAGAAATTTGAAGAAAACGAGTCTAACTTTTAAAAAATTAAATAGTTATCGAACGAGGTCTAAATAACTGTGGGCTTTACCTATATACACCATTACCAAACAATCACTATTTTAAAACATACGTAATTTCGAACATTCTAAAATTTCTTCCAAACGTATTCATTAGAAAATATTCCTAATTTGTCACCAAATATAAACTTGCCGATAGTTGGGAGAAAGTGAATCTATTGAAATATTTGCTTTCCTGTTGCGCATTGGGATTGGTCTTTTGATCTCGTTCTTTGCTTTCCTCTTGTTGGAGGAGAAATTTCAGATCAACCACGGACCGCCACGTCATTTTTTTTTATTTTTTTTTTATAAATAAGTGTATTTGATATTGTTGAATGATATTCACTCAACACCATGTAGAGGTGAAAAGATTCAAAACTTTGGCTTCTTGACCAATAGTAGGTGTCCTAACTAGGTGAGCTATTCACATGTTTAACAGATGTTCGTGGAATGAGGTGGAGGCAATAATAAGCTTCTCTAGTCTTGTCTCCATTCTCTAATTTATTCTTCATTCCACGAAAGTTTTCGTTTACTTCAATAAATTTCTTGTGAAAAATTTATAAAAATCGTGTTCTCCGCAAAGAATTGTTGGCCATTCAGTTTTGTTAATAAAAAAATTCAATGAAAATGTTTTGGATTTTTTCCCCATGAAAACTCTCTATTTAAATGCTTAATTTTCGATAAAAAAAATCATGAACATTGTAAAAGAAACCAAATAACACTTCATAAGCATATCAAATTAGTTGGTCTCATAACATTGTTTTTTCTTTTTATGTATTATAAAATGGTGACAACATTATTGTCAATAGAAAGTTATCAAATATATTGTAAATAAATCAATATATGGCGAAACTAGCTATAGAATACAATACTATAGGATTAGGAATTTCTAAAAATTAATTGGCTAGGGTTAAAATAGATTTATTTTTTCAAATAATATATAATTAAAAAAATAATGTATTTGTAGTTTTAGATATAATTAAGCATATGTTCTTTTTATTATTATTATTCTTATTAAACATATGAATATCATATTTGAACATGACAAAGTTTTTGTGGCTTCTCATAATTTATTATTTTGTATTTTTATAAATTTTAGTGATATAAATATAAAATAATCTTTGGTTTTTTTTTTTTTTTTTAATATTCAACATCTGAAAGGTGAGATTTTGACATTTTGGTTGAAATTATATATATATATAAATAAATTATAGCAAAATAAATTAAATTATGTCAATTTTGTTGAGTTAGAAACTCTATGGGTCTCAAAGTTTATTATGCTGAGATAATATACCGATTCATTAGTGTCATTGTTAATATCCATTCATATATTATATTTATAAATCTATCCTATATATGAAAAAAATGTTATTAGGAAAAACTCTTTACCTATACATTTTGCATTTATATTTTTAGTAAATTTATGAAAATTAAAGATTTAAATAGGTATAATTTAAGGGACGTAAAATGAAAATTTCTGAAAAATGGATTAAAGACAACATGATCTCCCATGTTTCTTGAATAGCTTGCCTCACACACATATGTATAGATTTAAAAATCTTTCACGTGGTCTGTCGTGCATGCAATTCCGAACACCGGCGAGATTGTGAGAGTTGTATTGTAACATTTTGGATTTAATTATTCTTCTTTTGGCTTATTCTTCAAAAGAATTTGAGGAATATTATTTTTAAATAATAATATGGGTAATTTGAAATTATCATATATATATATATATAAGAGAAAAAGAAAATGTAATAATAGATTATAAAGAAATTTAAAAAAAATAATAATTGTTTCACATAAAAACAAAGGAAAGAAAAAAGCAACGTTCATCAACCAATTGTCTCAAATACCAATGCAAACTATCTCAAATATCAATGCAAACTGCTTATGTAACCGTAATTCTCATTTCACACCTAATATAGTATATAAATATATATTTTTGGAATAATAAATAATAATAAAGTTTTTTTTAGTCAAAATGACAACTAAGAATGATAAAGTAATATTTAATTTTGGGTTAATTGCTATATAACTACCCCTACTACTCTAGGATTTCCTTTTGACAACTCATTTTAACATTCACTAATCAAAATTCGAATGTTGACCGACAAAAATATAAATTTTTATTACGAAAATAAATTGTTTAAAGTTCATTTTTTTCATAACTTCTTTGTAGGGTATGAATTTTTATTCTATTTCTTTCTTCTTTTTTTTTTTCAAGTAAGGTTTGGTAGATTTAGTGATTTCTCTAAAGGTGTTTAATTATATAGGCTACACAACTTTTGCTTATAATTAAACATCAAATTTAGGTTTTGGTTAATAATTTGTTTGTTTTGGATTTTGGGCTTTGAAAATTGCATTTGTTTTCTCCAAATCTTTTTACAGTAATTGGGCCTAAAGATCACGCTTAAGTCCAATTAATTAAGCCCAAAGGCCAGACTCAAGTCCAATTAAATTAGGCCCAAAGGTTAGGCCCAAACCCATGAAGCCCATTAGGGAGCTCTATAAATTGAGAAGCTCCCTCATTTGCAAAGGTCAGCATTTCTACATTTCGAGAGCCATAGATAATTCATCAACACTCAATAAAGACAGCATGTGTTCGTAACTCCAACTGGGTCAAATTACTATTTTACCCTTGGGTTACCTCTGACTCCTTAAGTACCAGTGCTCCTCTAATGAACAACATGTTTATGATCCAACCAATAAATAGAAATCCTTTTCGAGTCAATGAGAGGGTATGGCCCTTTGTTCAAGTCTTGGAGACACCACTTGAGGGAACACTCATCTACTTAATCTCAAAGAGGTAATAAGTGAATTACATCTTGTATTATTATGTTCCCAACTCCCCACTCGGTCTCATCCCAAAATGATAGGCATATTGGGTCAGCGAACTGGCCACCCTCACCCATGTAAATCAAATGACAATCCCTCACAAAAAGAAGTTCATAATATACTCGGGATTAAGACTAAGTCGCCTAGGTCAACTTTCCCTAATTTCTTTATGATGATTTTCATCTATCTTATAAAATATACATATTCATGGTTAACTTTCTAAAACAATTTTTTAAAAAAGAAATAAACTTTTCTGTTTTTGATTTTAAAGTAGATAACAAAAATAAAGAAAGAAATAAGTGGAAGTAGCGTTTCATTTGATTTTCAAAATCTAAGAATTCAATAAATAAATAAATAACCAAAACCCTTTTTTCATACCAATTTGATTTTGGATCTTTCATTTTTTACAATTAAGATTAGTAAACATTCTTCTACATATTAATTTCTTTGTTTTGTTATTTAACTTCAAAAAAAAAAAAAAAAACTAAGCCGATTAGAAAAAGAAAAAAGATTAAGACCTACCAATTTAATTTATAATTTTTTAAAAAAATTAAATTTAATAAATACTTTTCTACCCATTGATTTTTTTTTTTTTGTTATTTAAATTTAAAAAATGGTTGTTTTCAAATATATAAAAATAAATTAAAATATTTACAAAATATAGAAAAATTTTAGAACTATCAATGATAGATGCTGATAGACTTCTATCTGTGTCTATCAGTGACATTGATAGATTCGTCTATCAATGTCACTGATAGACACTGATAAATGTCAACCAGTATCTATCAGCAATTTTGTTCCATCTCGTAAATACTTTCAACAATTTTACAATTTGAAATAATTTTCTTTTAAAAATAAGCTAAGCCAATTTTTTAAAAATAATAAATGATTTTTAAAAATTTGTTAAGGTTTAAAAGGGTAAAGGGTATTGAGAATGAGAGAAAATATATGCATGTAAGAAACAACTAAATTAGAGGAAATAAATAAATAATAAAAAATAGGGTAAAGTCAATAGATTATGAAAATGCATATGAATGAATATGATCGGTTTGTTAAGACCCATAATCAAATCAAGGAGTTAAAGAATTAGAATGATTTGAATTATTTTTTTTAAAAGTGTTTAATGTTTAAGAAAAAATAATTTTTATTAGGTGTAAAAGCATGTTTTAAGACTTTTTTTTCCTCACTTATTTGTTTTTATGATGAAGTTTGAGAAAGTTAAAATCATCTTTGAGATAAATTTTTGAAATAGAAGAAAAATGAGTTTGGTGAACATGACTCAACAGCATAAAAATTCTATTTTTTTTTTTTTAATTTTAGAGTTGAAGATTAGAGTCCTCCACTCCACATATTATAATTATTTAAATGATTTTATAAAATTATTTTTTGTGATGAGTCATTTTAATGTTTTCATCTTAAAAAGTAATCAAATGTGATTTTGAATTATTGGCATTTAGTTTTAAAATTGGTTTTATAATCTTCACATCACTCCAAAAAAAATCTAAGAAATTAGTATTTTTTTCACGTTCTTCTTGGTCAATCACTTGACCGAAAAATCAATCTTCATTGACTAGAAATTATTAAGGCAAATGATAACCATTATATTTTATGTTAAATTTTGATTTTTAAGAATTAAACTTACAGAACTACTTTTATTCATTAATTTCTTTGTTTGGTTTATTTACGTTTTAGTATTGTTTTAAGAAATCAAGTCAAATTTTAAAAATTAAAAAGGAAATATAATTTTTTTAAAATAATTTTGTTGTTGTTGGAAAAAACTAAAACTATGATAAAGAAATTTGAAGAAAACGAGTCTAACTTTTAAAAAATTAAATAGTTATCAAACGAAGTATAAATAACTGTGGGCTTCACCTATATACACCAAATATAAACTTGCCGATAGTTGGGAGAAAGTGAATCTATTGAAAATAGATTTTAAAAAATGGTCTATTAATTTTAATATAATTATGTAAATAAAACATCAATTACCATTTTTAAAATCGATTATGGATAATCTAGACCCTACCATTGTCTAACGAAAAGGGTAAAATAAAAAAATAAAAAAGCAAAGAAAGAGAAGATAAGGATGTGTTGGAAGTTGAAGATAAGATTAGAGAGCATAAAATTCACAAAAGAGAAGAGTATTTGAACAAAGCTAATATTGTTTTTTTTCTAATTCAGCTACAAATGGTGGGCCCACTATGGTAAAAACAAATTAATTGTCCCTTTCATTGGGTATTGTTTGTCTTGTTACAACACTAGGGTCGTGATTAAACCATGGGGATATAAATGTTACAAGTTTTACTTTATGAATTCTTTATTTTAATGTTTAAACACACACACACACCTATATATATATTGGTCTAAGTTATTTTCTTAATCTTTGGATTTTCGAACTCTATGATTTTAAGGTCCGATGGATGGATGACCTAAAATTGAAGTGAAAATACGATTGTATGTCTTATTTTTCAAAATTAGGGGTTTTTGACATTTTGCTTACATCATATTCGTGTGAAATTATTAAAATGGAATCTTGCGCATGTGGATTGGTCTTTTGATCTCGTTCTTTGCTTTCCTCTTGTTGGAGGAGAAATCTCAGATTAACCACGGACCGCCACGTCATTTTTTTTTTTTTTATAAATAAGTGTATTTGATATTGTTGAATGATATTCACTCAACACCATGTGGAGGTGAAAAGATTCAAAACTTTGGCTTCTTGACCAATAGTAGGTGTCCTAACTAGGTGAGCTATTCACATGTTTAACAGATGTTCGTGGGATGAGGTGGAGGCAATAATAAGCTTCTCTAGTCTTGTCTCCATTCTCTAATTTATTCTTCATTCCACGAAAGTTTTCGTTTACTTCAATAGATTTCTTGTGAAAAATTTATAGAAATCGTGTTCTCCGCAAAGAATTGTTGGCCATTCAGTTTTGTTAATAAAAAAATTGAATGAAAATGTTTTGGATTTTTTTCCCATGAAAACTCTCTATTTAAATGCTTAATTTTCGATAAAAAAAATCATGAACATTGTAAAAGAAACCAAATAACACTTCATAAGCATATCAAATTAGTTGGTCTCATAACATTTTTTTTTCTTTTTATGTATTATAAAATGGTGACAACATTATTGTCAATAGAAGGTTATCAAATATATTGTAAATAAATCAATATATGGCGAAACTAGCTATAGAATACAAACTATAGGATTAGGAATTTCTACAAATTAATTGGCTAGGGTTAAAATAGATTTATTTTATCAAATAATATATAATTAAAAAAATAATGTATTTGTAGTTTTAGCATATAATTAAGCATATGTTCTTTTTATTATTATTATTATTAAACATATGAATATCATATTTGAACATGACAGGTTTTGTGGCTTCTCATAATTTATTATTTTGTATTTTTATAAATTTTAGTTGATATAAATATAAAAAAAATCTTTGGTTTTTTTTTTTTTTTAATATTCAACATCTGAAAGGTGAGATTTTGACATTTTGGTTGAAATTATATATATATATATATAAATAAATTATAGCAAAATAAATTAAATTATGTCAATTTTGTTGAGTTAGAAACTTTATGGGTCTCAAAAGTTTATTATGCTGAGATAATATACCGATTCATTAGTGTCATTGTTAATATCCATTCATATATTATATTTATAAATCTATCCTATATATGAAAAAAATGTTATTAGGAGAAACTCTTTACCTATACATTTTGCCTTTATATTTTTAGTAAATTTATGAAAATTAAAGATTTAAATAGGTATAATTTAAGGGATGTAAAATGAAAATTTCTGAAAAATGGATTAAAGACAACATGATCTCACATGTTTCTTGAATAGCTTGCCTCACACACATATGTATAGATTTAAAAATCTTCCACGTGGTCTGTCGTGCATGCAATTCCGAACACCGGTGAGATTGTGAGAGTTGTATTCTAACATTTTGGATTTAATTATTCTTCTTTTGGCTTATTCTTCAAAAGAATTTGAGGAATATTATTTTTAAATAATAATATGGGTAATTTGAAATTATCATATATATATATATATAAGAGAAAAAGAAAATGTAATAATAGATTATAAAGAAATTTAAAAAAAATAATAATTGTTTCACATAAAAACAAAGGAAAGAAAAAAGCAACGTTCATCAACCAATTATCTCAAATACCAATGCAAACTATCTCAAATATCAATGCAAACTACTTATGTAACCGTAATTCTCATTTCACACCTAATATAGTATATAAATATATATTTTTGGAATAATAAATAATAATAAAGCTTTTTTTAGTCAAAATGACAACTAAGAATGATAAAGTAATATTTAATTTTGGGTTAATTGTTATATAACTACCCCTACTACTCTAGGATTTCCTTTTGACAACTCACTAATCAAAATTCGAATGTTGACCGACAAAAATATAAATTTTTATTACGAAAATAAATTGTTTAAAGTTCATTTTTTTCATAACTTCTTTGTAGGGTATGAATTTTTATTCTATTTCTTTCTTCTTTTTTTTTTTTCAAGTAAGGTTTGGTAGATTTAGTGATTTCTCTAAAGGTGTTTAATTATATAGGCTACACAACTTTTGCTTATAATTAAACATCAAATTTAGGTTTTGGTTAATAATATGTTTGTTTTGGATTTTGGGCTTTGGAAATTGCATTTGTTTTCTCCAAATCTTTTTACAGTAATTGGGCCTAAAGATCACGCTTAAGTCCAATTAATTAAGCCCAAAGGCCAGACTCAAGTCCAATTAAATTAGGCCCAAAGGTTAGGCCCAAACCCATGAAGCCCATTAGGGAGCTCTATAAATTGAGAAGCTCCCTCATTTGCAAAGGTTAGCATTTCTACATTTCGAGAGCCATAGATAATTCATCAACACTCAATAAAGACAGCATGTTCGTAACTCCAACTGGGTCAAATTACTATTTTACCCTTGGGTTACCTCTGACTCTTTAAGTACCAGTGCTCCTCTAATGAACAACATGTTTATGATCCAACCAATAAATAGAAATGCTTTTCGAGTCAATGAGAGGGTATGACCCTTTGTTCAAGTCCTGGAGACACCACTTGAGGGAACACTCATCTACTTAATCTCAAAGAGGTAATAAGTGAATTACATCTTGTATTATTATGTTCCCAACTCCCCACTCAGTCTCATCCCAAAATGATAGGCATATTGGGTCAGCGAACTGGCCACCCTCACCCATGTAAATCAAATGACAATCCCTCACAAAAAGGAGTTCATAATATACTCGGGATTAAGACTAAGTCGCCTAGGTCAACTTTCCCAAATTTCTTTATGATGATTTTCATCTATCTTGTAAAATATACAGATTCATGGTTAACTTTCTAAAACAATTTTTTAAAAAAGAAATAAACTTTTCTGTTTTTGATTTTAAAGTAGATAACAAAAATAAAGAAAGAAATAAGTGGAAGTAGCGTTTCATTTGATTTTCAAAATCTAAGAATTCAATAAAAAAATAAATAACCAAAACCCTTTTTTCATACCAATTTGATTTTGGATCTTTCATTTTTTACAATTAAGATTAGTAAACATTCTTCTACATATTAATTTCTTTGTTTTGTTATTTAACTTCAAAAAAAAAAAAAACTAAGCCGATTAGAAAAAGAAAAAAGATTAAGACCTACCAATTTAATTTATAA
>NW_028325621.1:0-9104 GCF_027475165.1 Benincasa hispida
GGATTCTTACACTGAGAATACCAAGGTAGCCATTGTGGTGGTGTCCTCACTTAACTCGACTGAGCTCGAGGTTTTGGAGGTCGTTCGTTGGGTTCGTGATCTTGGAGTTCGTTGAGTTCCTGTTAGCTATTTGTGTTGGGGTTGATTTCCCAAAGTCTTGTGTCCTGTAGTTTGTAAACTGTTTGTACGAACGCTTGTGTTGTATAATATACGATATTTACTTCACATCTTGTTTTTGCTCAATTGTATTTGCTTTACCACGAACCAATAAACATAAAATACCTGGTTATCTGTATGTAACTTAAGCAAGTATGTGGTGACATACAAGTGGATCATGTCTTGAATCATAACCAAAATGGTCTTTATTTTATGGATATAGGAGGAAACCTCGTCGTGGTAATGCTACGGATGTGACTCGCTTTGTGGAATGGTCACAAGTATTGTGACTTGTCACAGATGGTCTGATCCAGATCATTCTTGTAGGGGACATGCGAGTGGGGGCGTCCTATACAAAGAGTTTGTATAAGACCTGACCACGAAGTGTTAAGTTTCGTTATATAACATCGTTTATGACAGAACCTTCACTTCACTAGGATGACCATAGGTAACATGACCTCAATCCTGAGTGAGTTGGGAACTCCTGCCATTAAAGGCGATCATTTGATTTGTATGGGTGCGAGTGGCCAAGTCACTGATTCAAACCTACCATTTTGGGGATTCGTCTGATTTAGGAGCTGGGAACTCAGCAACACAAGATGGAATTCACTCCTTCCCCAAAGCAGGGGCAAGTAGATAAATAGCTCCCTTAAGGGTTGATTCCAGGGCTTGAATGATGTGGCGCGACACACCTTCTCTTGGCCCGAGAGGTGTTCACACATAGTTGGACTATGTTGTATTATTCATTAGAGGAATCAGTGGTACTTAAGGAGTGAAGGGTCATCGTACTTATGATTGGTTATATCCGTTGGACATAGAAATATATCTGTGATAAGAAGAATTCAGCTGTTGGTCTTCAGTGGAATGTCTGGCAGTTAATAGATGGTGGATCTCGTGACTAAAGAGTTTGGTCAGCTATTCACGGACCGTTGGAGCTTCGAGTCACAGGTCCATTAGCTCCCCTAGGTAGCTTGGATAAAGTCGAGAATCAGTATTTGGATCGGTTTGAAATGTTCAAATTGACAAGAGGGAGTTCGATTATATATGATATAATTGAAATGGTTAATTATATATGATATAATTGGCTAAATGTATGAGATACATTATTTTGGAGGAAATTAGATATAAATATGATTTATATCAAGTGGAGTAGTAATGACTATAGTAGATATGTGATATCAAACTATAGGATAAGAATATAGTATGATTATATTCTTTAATTATTAAATTGGTTAATTATGAGATAATTGGCTATTTTATTCTCCTCAATCATGCGTTAGTGGGAACAGCTGCATTCAGTTATGGTAACTGATAAAGAAAATGAAAATTGTTTTCATTTGGCAAAAAGATCGAAAATTCGCAATCGGTGTGGAAATGTGATAGCTCTTTCTCTCCCACTTGCTTATCGTCTACATGATCTGTCTTTTTTTCTACCTCTACCAAATTCACCAAAGACCACACTTTGGATTCTCACTCTGAGAATACCAAAGGCTCCAACTGGTGGTGTCGTCCCCATTGTTCACTTGTTCGTGCTTGTTCAAGTTGCTGCTTTTCGTGTAGACAATTGTGCTGCCGCACCTAACTGAGTTGTTGGGCGATAGAGTTCACGTAGAGGTTCTTCCGCTGCTTTGAGTTCGACGTTTGAAAATAGTCTTTAACTGGTATGAGAACTCTTTCCCTTGTGTTTTATTTATCGAAGCATGCCGTTAATTAGTGTTTATTTGCATAACTATCTGTTAGAATGTATGTGTTGTATTTCGGTCTCAAAGAAATCGAAAAGATCCAAACGCGCTCATGGATGCTCGTCATTAAGAGATCCTTCAATTGGTATCAGATCCAGGTTTTGATATTCCAATTTCATTGTTGCAACAAATTACATATACATTCATGGTGGATGCATGTCTGCTCTGTTTAATCGTTTAATTGTTATGGATGTGCAGATTAATGGATGTTTTCGGTGATGTTAGCCTCGATTTTATTTAATTCTTTTACATTTTCGGTTGATTGTAAAGGCCTCTGTGTTTTTGGGCATTAAAGTCATTACCGTGTCTGTAATTCAAAGTAAGTTTGAGTCTTGAGTTGTTCATGAAGAAGATTGGAGCAATGGTTGCAGTTCTTCGAGGAAGGAGACGATCAAGGGTTGATCGAATCGTGTAGACGATGGGGTAAGCGATTTCTGAGTATCCCGTCGTGTAGATGATGGGATGTTCATATATCGTTTAACACGCACAACACTAGACGATCGTTTAGCTTCATCACTTAGTAAGTGACTAAACGATCGCTTAGCAACACACGGTAAATCGTTTACCTTTCGTTGTGTTAAGCGATCGCATAGACGATTAGGCTTCATAGCCTTATTGTCGTCTAAGAAATCGTTTAGCTTTTATGCCTATCGTCTAGTGTGCGCTGGGCGATTGCTTACCTTTGGCATTTACTAAACGATGGAGTCCTCCTGGCGGTTCAAGACTCAGTTCGCTCGGTGGAAAATGTGGTTTAGCAAAATCTAATAAAGTTTTGTTCGTATTTTCAGCAACAACCTTTTCAAAATGGCAACAATCACGTTAGCTTTGCTTAGCGTCAAAAAATTAATTGGCGAAAATTTTTTGACCAGGAAACATATGATCACTACGATCCTAATCATTGAGTATCTCATGTTCGCCCTTACGAAGACTTGTCGTCCTATTCCAGCTCCAAATGCCGCTCGAAATGTTCGGGAGGCATACGAGCGATGGACACAGGAAAATGAGAAGGCCCGAGATTACATCTTGGCAAACCTTTCTGAAGTCTTAGCCAAGAAACATGAGCCTATGGTCTCAGCACGTGAGATCGTGGAGTCCCTGCGGGGAGATGTTTGGACAACCGTCTGAACATCTTATGCATGAGGCTCTTAAATATATATTCAACTCCAAAATGGAAGAAGGGACCTCTGTTCGTGAACATGTGCTTAACATGATGGTCCACTTCAATGTGGCGGAGTTGAATGAGTCTACCATCGATAATGGCAGCCAGGTTAGCATAATCCTACATTCTTTGCCGGAGAGCTTCCTGCACTTTGTTAGCCATGTAATTCTTAACAAAGTAAAATATAACCTTACAACTTTCCTCAACGAGTTGCAGACCTACCAATCTTTACTGAAAAGTAAGGAGAGGAAGAAGGGTGGGGCAAATGTTGCTTCATCCTCCAAGACGTTCCATAGAGATTCGACCTCGGGAACGAAGTCTGCACCTTTTACTTCTAACTCTGCAAAGGGGAAGAAGAAGAAGGGTGGTAAGGGAAAAGGAAAGGCGCCTGCTAACCCACCGCTTGTCAACCCAAGAAGGCGTCCATCGGTTGAAAAGGGAAAGTGTTTCCACTGCAATCAGGATGGACACTGGAAGAGCAACTGTCCTCGCTATCTGAAAGAGAGGAAGACAGCCAAGGCTAAGGGCAAGGTCGATAAAGGTAAATATGATTTACTTATACTTGAAACTTGTTTAGTGGAGAATGATGATTCTGCCAAGATAATTGATTCGAGCGCCACTAATCACGTTTGTTCTTCTTTTCAGGGGATTAGATCCTAGTGACAGCTGGAGGCTGGTGAGATGACGATACGAGTAAGCACCAGGAACGCCGTCTCAGTTGTGGCAGTAGGAGGGCTCCAGTTAGCTTTATAGAATAGGTTTATTGTTTTGAATGATGTATATATTGTTCCCGAATTTAAGAGGAACCTTATTTCTGTAAAGTGTTTGCTGCAATGTAAACACACTGTTAGTTTTAATGTGGATAAAGCGTTTATTCATAAAGATGGTATTATTATTTGTATAGCAAATCTGGAATCTAATTTATATGTGCTAAGGCCGTTAGCCATTAATTCCCTCCATAACATAGAATTGATAGAAAATGGAATCGTTTCCCAACTCTCAGCACCGGGTACACCTTAGCAAAATGGTGTAGCGGAGAGGAGAAATAGAACCTTGTTGGACATAGTTCATTCGATGATGAGTTACACTTCCCTACCGAACTTATTTTGGGGTTTCACAGTGGAGACTGTAGTATATATACTCAACTGTGTTCCCTCTAAGAGTGTTGCGAGAACACCTCTGGAGATGTGAAACAGGCGTAAAGCTGGTTTACGTCACTTCTGCATTTAGGGTTGCCCTACACATGTGCTTGAGGCAAATCCCAAGAAGTTAGAATAACGGTCGAAGTTATGCTTCTTTGTAGGCTACCCCAAAGATACACGAGGGGTTGAGCACAGTCCACGAAGTAAAGTCGTGTTGCATGAGCTTTCCAATGAAACTAGTGAAATTTCAACAAGAGTTGTTGAAGAGCCTGCTACATCAGCAAGAGTTGTTGATGGGTATTCATCTAGTAGGTCAGTTCCACCTCAAGAGTTGAGGGAACCTCAACGTAGTGGGAGGGTTGTGAACCCGCCCGTTTGCTATATCAGTTTCACAGAAATTCTTGCTATGGTAGCAGATGGTGATATTGAGGATCTGTTGTCTTATCAGAATGCAATGGAAGATTTTGATCGGGATGAATGGGTCAAAGCCATGGATCTCGAGATGGAGTTGGTGTACTTCAACTCAGTATGGGATCTTCTAGATCAGCCTGATGGGGTAAAACCTATAGGTTGTAAATGGATCTACAAGCGTAAACGAGGTGCTGATGGGAAGGTACAAACCTTCAAGGCTCGACTTGTGGCAAAGGGTTATACCCAGGTAGAGGGAGTCAACTATGAGGAGACTTTCTCGCTTGTTTCCATGTTAAAGTCGATCCGCATCCTCTTGTCCATTGCAGCTTATTATAATTATGAGATCTGGAAAATGGATGTTGATAACTAGTAGAAATACAAGTTATTAAAGCTTAAATTATTAAAACAATAGAAGAAAGCGATAGTGAAGAGGCAATATTACGATTGAATGCGCCAAACTAAAAAAAAAATTGCTATCGCTAACTCTCATCGCATAAAGCAGTTAAACTGAGTTATTCTATGCAAGAACAATGCGAAAGCATGTTTTGAGTTGGCGATCCAAGGGTACCTCAAAGATGATCACGTAATGACCTTACATAAAGGAGGTGGCCTAATGTAATACAACGTGATGGGACGTAAAGCCGATAACGGTCAAATCAGAAACTCAGTTGACTACCGTTGAAGACAATACCATTGCAAATACATTGAACTTCTGGTGACTATCAAACGATGCAACAGGGTATGGAAATTAATGTTGCCCATCCACGCAATCATTAGTGAGAAGAATTGTTTTAGTCTATAAATACCCAATGCTACCAAACCAAGAGGACTTCCAAGCAAGACCAAGCCAAGGGAAGGGAATTCTTGAGAAGAAATTAATTTTCGAAGAGGTCAAGAGACTGCCAGAAACAACACGAAGGAGAGACACCAAACCCTTGCGAGAGCAAGAGCTACAACTTGGGAAAGAATTGAAGTGATACGAGTAGTGTAAACGCCAGAGGAAGCAAGACATTGCTTACCTGGCTTGATACTTACACCATTTACTATTTTGTACTTAAACACTTTATTTGCAAGAATGGAAACTTCATTTCAATTTATGTTCAGTCTCTTCATACCATATATGAGTAGCTAAATTTGTGAATGGGTTGAGAAGTACTTAGCTAGCATAACTTAAGCTATGCACTTTATGCGATCTTGTCTTATGTATGCTTCATTCATCATTTGGAGTGCTTGAGAGAATAGTCTAAGACAAAATCTAGGCTTGAGAGAGTCGGATTAGATCGCATAAGCCAGAGTAGAGACTTAGAAATAAGTTTTATCTGCTGCATTCCATACACATCGCATGCATCCTAGACATGGAAATGTTTCATTATGCATTGAGAAATGTAGTGCTTAATATTTGTGTATAGCATGATCACATGATTTGTAAAATATCTTAAGAAATGCTAGCAAAACCTCTTCTCAACCCCTCTATCGCATATTTATTACAACACCACCGTTTTATCGCTATGCATTTAATTCCATCGCATTAGAAAATCAAAGTTAAATCACCATTTACTTCTTAATCACCAACAACGACAAAAACTTGATGGGTGGAAAAGAGAGAGCGGAAAAATATGCGTCTTATGCTATGCGTTGATCTCCATGCGTCACTAGTCATGCGTTGGACTAGAAAATATACAATATGCGTTTAAGCATGTATGCGGTGACCATGCGCTTCTGTCACAGGTTTTCTTGCTTTCTCGCCAAGTATAACGAGAATGGAAGTTTCTCGGGGTGATCCGAGGACGAACACAGGGACTTGTAACTCAATAATGTTTTTGAAGTGATGTGTTTGAGGCGATGAATAAAAGTGAAAAGATAGAAAATGGAATATGCACTACTTCTACTCCTAACTAAACAGATTGAGCAATGGAAGTTTAACTATGAGGATTGGTAGAGATGCAATAGTTGTTAACGCATAATAATATTGATTATGTTAGGTCGCTCGAGTAATCCCAGCTCACCACACTAACGTATTGCACACCCCTCGGTGGCCAGCTGCATGCTTATATCTCTATAATGCATGGTTGCGTCGAGCATAAGATCGTGCATATCTCTAGGAACAAAGCTTACTTTGCTTTAGTGTGTTCCACTACTCACCTCTTCGGGCAGTTAGTTGCAACTAATCAGCTCATAGACGAGCATTGCGATGGCTTATGGACAAGCATTGCTACTACCTCACACCAAGCGAAGAAGATTAACTCACTATACTCTCGCAATGCACACCTCTCGCTGGGTTGCTACATGCGTCCTATCTCTAGGCTGCACAATTGAGTATGCGACTACCTTTGATAACTAAACGATGATAAAGGAGAAGAGGATGAAGAAGAGGGAGCTGAAAGAACTAATAGATGCATTGGTTACAAAATGTATTAACGTATTAAGCCAAAATGTAATACAATACAGAGATAAGAGGAGAGGTGGAAGGCTAGATGCAAGCAATCTCTTGCTTTTCATTAGAAATGCATCAAGGTTGTTGGTGGCACCATGGATGGATGGTGGAGAAGTCTCTCCCGAGCTCTAACTCTGGCGTAACTCTGGTCTTCACTTGGAAGGGGCTGTGAAGGTGGAGAATCATCAAAGAGTGTCTATTCATGCTCTCATCTGTGATCACAAGGATCCGCCTCAAGACGACCTTTCTGAATGACAATCTTGAGGAGACCATTTATATGCTGCAACTCGAGGGATTCATACCCCAAGGTCGAGAGCAAAAGGTTTGCAAGTTGAATCGATCCATTTATAGGATGAAATAGGCATCTAGATCTTGGAACATACGATTTGATACTATGATAAAGTCATATGGCTTTTCAAAACATTGATGAACCTGGTGTCTACAAGAAGATCATCAACACTTCAGTAGTCTTCTTAGTGTTGTACGTAGACGATATACTACTCATTGGGAATGATGTAGGTCTACTGACTGTAGTTAAGAACTGACTAGCGACCAAATTCAAATGAAAGATTTGGGAGAGGCTCAATTTGTTCTAGGTATACAGATCTTTTGGGATCGTAAGAACAAAGTGCTAGCACTATCTCAGGCATTGTACATTGACAAGATGTTGCTCAAGTACTCGATACAGGACTCCAAGCGGGGCCTACTGCCGTTTAGACATGGAGTCACTTTGTCTAAGGACATGTGTCCTAAGATGCCTCAAGAGGTTGAGAAGATGAGACATGTCTCATATGCATCGGCTGTTGCCAGTTTGATGTACGGGATGCTCTGTACTCGTCCAGACATCTGCTACACTGTGGGCATAGTCAGTAAGTATCAATCTAACCCAGGCTAGGGTCACTGGACCGCAGTGAAAAACATCTTCAAGTATCTTCGACGAACGAGGGACTACATGCTCGTGTATGGATCTAGGGATTTAATGCTAACTAGATACACGGATGCTGACTTTCAGACTGATAAGGACTCTTGCAAGTCCACATTAGGGTTAGTCTTTACTCTTAACGGAAGAGCTATAGTGTGGCGAAGCACTAAGCAGGGGTGCATCGCCGACTCCATTATGGAGGCAGAGTACATAGCGGCTTGCGAAGCTGCTAAGAAGGTCATCTGGCTCAGGAAGTTCTTGACAAAACTAGAAGTTGTTCCAGATATGTCTAGGTCCATTACTCTTTATTGTGATAATAGTAGGGCAGTGGCAAACTCCAAGGAGCCGAGAAGTCACAGGCGTGGCAAACACATAGAGCAAAAGTATCATCTGATCTGTAAGATAGTGCATCGAGGGGACGTGATTGTCACGAAGATCGCTTCGGAGCATAATGTTGCTGACCCATTTATGAAGGCTCTCACGACTATAGTGTTGGAGGGTCAACTTCAGAGCATGGATCTACAAAATCGCCCACGGTTGGACTAGGGCATGTGGGAGATTTTCTTGTACTGGGCTTTTATGCCCTCGTTTATTGTTTTGTACTAGTTTTATGTACACCCCACTTCACTTTAGGACAAGTGGGAGATTGTTAAGGTTAATTCCCTAAAGTCTCTTGTCCTATAGGTTATAAACTGTTTGTACGAATTCTTGTGTTGTATAATATACGATATTTACTTCACATCTTGTTTTTTCTCAGTTGTATTTGCTTTACCACAAACCAATAAACTAAAATCTCTAGTTATTTGTATGTAACTTGAGCATGTATGTGATGACATACAAGTGGATCATGTCTTGAGTGATAACCAAAATGGTATGTGGTTTATGGATATAGGAGGGAAACCTTGTACTGGTAACACTACGGTTGTGGCCCGCTTTGTGGAATGGTCACAAGTTTTGTGACTTGTTAGAGATGGTCTGATCGTGATCATTCGTGTAGGGGACATGCACGCGAGGGCGTCTTATACAAAGGGTTTGTATAAGACCTGACCACGAAGTTAACGTCTCGTTATATAACCCCATTCATGACAGAGACTTCACTTCACTAGGATGACCATAGGTAACATGATCTCAATCCTGA
>NW_028325622.1:0-4080 GCF_027475165.1 Benincasa hispida
TTAGGAATCTAGGGCCTTAATTAATTAGATCACATAATAGGGTCCAATCTAATAAAATAACCCAATGTGATAAATTATTAATCCACATACATAGCCCATACTTTAATTAAACATATTATTATTTAAATATGTCTAACAATCTCTTACTTGGGCTATGTCTATATACCTAATATAATTAAATCACATAAACCTTAAGCGCGCATAAACAGGTTATTTCAATAATATAATTCTCTTTTAGTTCAATCTGGTCCATCTCCTGTATTAGAATGGAATCAAAGCGGCTTTCGTCACTACCCTTGTAACTAAACCTTCCTTGATCACCAATTCTAATACATTCAATGACATAGATCAAGTATGGATGGATAGCATGGAAACTACATGCAAAGTGATCTAAATCATGCATGTTTCCAACTGGTCTAAATTCCTTAATGAGATCATTCTAAAAAACTTTATGCTAAACTGCATGCATGATAAATAAGTTCAGATAATAAAACATAAACCATCAAATTTATTCTATATAGAAAATAAACAAAATAAGGTCAAAGAACATCCTCAATAACAAACTCCCACTGAATCATGGAATCAGAAAAGTGATGTGAGCAACATGCTCATAAAAAACTTTAGATAGTAAATCTTTAGTCAATGGATCTGCCACCATAGAGTTTGTTCCTATGTGTTCTATCGAAATTTGACCATTCTGAACTCTTTCTTTAACAACCAGAAACTTCACGTCTACATGCTTTGACTTGTATTGCTTCTGTTGTTGTTGGAATACATCATAGCCAGCTTATTGTTACAAAATAATTTTAGTGGTCTTTCTATGCCAACCACTATTCGCAGACCAGTGAACAAATTTTGCAACCATATTCCATGATTGGATGCCTCATAACATGCTATAAACTCCGCAGCCATAGTAGAAGAAGCCATAAGTGTTTGTTTAACACTTTTCCAGGATACAGCTCCTTCAGCCAACATGAAGATATAGCCTGAAGTGGATCGCAAAGTGTCTTGACATCAAGCATAATCAGAATCAGAATACCCAATGATCTCCAAAACTTCTGATCTCCGATAAGTGAGCACATAATCTTTTGTTCTCTGTAAATACCTCATAACCCGTTTGGCTGCTTTCCAATGATCTATCCCCGGGTTACTCAAATATCTGCCTAATACTCCAACTATGAACGCAATATCTGGACGTGTACATACTTGGGCATACATTAGACTTCCAATGGCCGATGCATAGGAAACCTTCTGCATCTCCTTAGTCTCGAGTGTGGTCCTGGGGCATTGACCTAAATGAAATTTATCACCTTTAGCGATCGGGGTATCTCCTGGCACACAATCTTTCATGCCAAATCTACTCAAGATCTTTTCAATGTAGTTCTTTTGTGACAATCTCAAAATACCTTGAGAACGATCTCGCAGTATTTCAATTCCTAATACAAAAGAAGCATCACCAAGATCCTTCATTTCAAAATTTCTTTTGAGAAATCTCTTAGTGTCATGCAATAAACCTACATCATTACTAGCTATGAGTATGTCATCAACATATAATACCAGAAAGATTGATTCACTCCCACTGAACTTGTGATATACACAATCTTCCACAATGTTCATCTCAAAACCAAATGAGGTTATCACTTCATGGAATTTGTGATACCATTGACGAGAGGCTTGCTTGAGATCGTAGATGGATTTCTTTAATTTACACATCATAGACTTTGAATTATCAGACACAAAGTTTTCTGGTTGTACCATATAAATCGTCTCATCAATGTTCCCATTGAGAAACACAGTTTTTACATCCATTTGGTGTAGCTCTAAATCAAAGTGAGCTAC
Source organism: Benincasa hispida (assembly GCF_027475165.1). NCBI lineage: Eukaryota > Viridiplantae > Streptophyta > Magnoliopsida > Cucurbitales > Cucurbitaceae > Benincasa > Benincasa hispida. The sequence continues at coordinate 1,840 of NW_028325622.1, forward strand.
CAGTGCCATGATTACCCTAAAAAAGTTTTTCAATGAAATCGGAGAGAAAGTCTCTTTGTAATCAATGCCTTCCTTTTGAGTAAAACCCTTTGCAACAAGACGAGCCTTATATCTTTTGATATTGCCATGTGAATCCCTTTTGATTTTAAATATTCATTTACAACCTATGGGTTTCACTCCTGATGACAGTTCGACAAGTTCCCAAACGTCATTGTCTTTCATGGATTTTATTTCCTCTTCCATAGCACTTATCCACTTTTGAGAGTTAGAACTTTGTAAAGCTTATTGGAAGTTGATTAGATTATCTTCCATTACGCCTACATCATCCTGATGTTCTTGTAATCATCTGGAATTGCACTTCTTCTCTCTCTAGTAGATCTTCTTAATGGCACTACTTGAGGTTGTTGAGTTTGAACTTCAGGTTCAACAACGAGGACTTCAATGTTGTCTTGTTCTATAATTGGTTCAACAATGAAGTCAGGAATTGAAGCCTGAACATCATTTATAATCACATGAGGAAAAGAAACCAATTCCTCTTCAAAGACAACTTTCCTTATATTATCTTCCCCCCCCCCCCCAACTCAACAAGGAATCTAGCATTTCCTGTCTCAAACAATGATCTAAAAGTGGGATCATAAAACTTGAAACCCCGAAAGTGCTCAGAATCCCCAACAAAATAGCAGCTAATAGTTCTTAAGTCCAATTTTCTTTCATTAGGCCTATAAGGCCTAGCCTCAGCTGGATAACCCAAATGTGAAGATGCCTAATATTAGGCTTCTTTCCTATCCATAGCTCATAAGGGGTTTTAACTACTGCTTTACTAGGTACCCTATTAAGGATATATGCTGCAGTCTTTAGTGCCTCACTCCAGAGGGATTCTGGTAGAGAAGAATGACTAATCATACTTCTTACCATATCCTTAAGTGTTCTATTTCGCCTCTCCGCTACACCATTCAGGCTGGGTTTGCCTGACATAGTGTATTGTGAGACGATTCCACATTCCTCTAGGTATTTGGCAAAGGTCCCTGGACATTGTTCACCTGATCCATCATATCTACCGTAATATTCACCACCACGATCAGATTTGATAGCCTTAATTTTCTTTCCAAGTTGAAGTTCGACTTCAGCTTTGAAAGACTTGAAAACGTCCAAGGATTTAGACTTCTCATGAATTAAATATAGGTACCCATATCTTGAATAGTCGTCTATGAACATAATAAAATATTGTTGTCCATTCCAAGAGGCCATAGGGAATGGACCACAAATGTCTGTATGTATTAGTTCTAAGACATCTGAGCATATGTTGGCACCTAATTTTCTTATGTTTGTCTGTTTTCCCTTAATACATTCCACACAAATGTTGAAGTTACTTAAATCAAGGGAATCAAGAATTCCATCTGACACAAGTCTCTAAATTCTCTGTTTAGAGATGTGACCTAAACGCTTGTGCCATAACATAGTATAATTCTCATTTAATTTACGCTTTGTACCACATGAATTAGATAACAGGATCTTGTTAAATGAAGCAAAAAAATCAGCATATATAGATTATCAATTAAAGAATCGGTACCAATAAGCTTAGACTCTTAAAAAAAACTAACTTTATTATTTCCAAAAGAATAAGAAAAACCAAATTTGTCCAAACTGGAAATAGAAACTAAATTCCGTCTAAATGACGGTACAACAAAAGTCTCATTTAGATCCAAATAACAACCAGTTTTTAAAAGTAGTCTAAAATTTCCAATAGCTTCAACTGGAACTGCTTTGTCATTGCCCACATAGATGAATCTTTCAGCATCACTTGGCGGCCGGCTCCACAGGCAACCCTGCATTGATATACTTATGTGAGTAATAGCACTAGAATCTACCCACCAAGTATCTGTAGGTACAGAAGCTAAATTAACTTCAGAACAAATCAAAGTAAGAATTTTACCCTTCTTTACACGCCACTTGGCGTATTTGGGACAATCTTTCTTGAAGTGACCTTTCCTTTTGCAGAAAAAACATGGATTTTCAGTAGCTTGTTTCTTGTTTTTATTCTGCTGAGATGTCCCTTCTACAGCATCCAAAATTTTCTTTTTCTTCTTATCACGAGAGCATGTTGCCAAATGAGTACTTTCTATCCTTTCTCTCTTAATCCTATCTTCTTCTTGCACACATTGTGAGATAAGCTCATTAATACTTCATTTATCCTTCTGAGTATTATAGCTTATCTTAAACTGAGTGAATTGTGCAGGAAGA
>NW_028325623.1:0-13775 GCF_027475165.1 Benincasa hispida
AAAAGTCACTGATAGGGTGATCAAGTACCTCTTCACTGGGATGAGACATTCTCAACAATTTGATAGAAACAACTCTTGTAACTGACTCTAACAATCACCATTTTTCAGTCCAGAACTGTTAACCTTTAACAATTTCGCGTAAGTGTAATCCCTCATCTTAGGCCTTAGAGTCCCACCCTAATGCGCCCACCGTAAGGAAAAAGCATATTATGACAAGAGACTAAAGCGACCTTATCCTATACAGAAGATCAAATAAAGAGTCGTGCAAAACTGCCATCCTTTAGGGGGACAATCCCAGGGTGCCACGAGGCGATGCACAAAACGTTATCCAACCTAATGAGAGAGACCGTGGAATATGTTGTCACACATCCCACTCCCACTTACTATGAACATTCTCTCCATTCCCCTTGGTATTGACCTACCCAAACACCATCCTTTAGGGGGACACTCCTCGGGTGCCTCGAGGTCGAGGATAGATGTGAAACCCATATTTCCAATTTTTCTTACTTAAGCAGGTGTTAAAAGGAATTAACTAAGTGAAAGTTAAATCCTATGTTGAAGAGAAGGAAATTTCTAAGTGCTGAATAGATTTTCCTTAAGTAGTTTTGAGTTAAGCTTTAATTGATGAAATTTAGCTAAGTGTAAGGTCAAAAGGACCCATGCGTTAAAAGTTAGGAGACATTAACGCATAAGTTGTAAAGGCAACCATGTGTTTGTAAGGCTGGACGCATGATTGAAGTATTGGCAAGAGGAATTGCCAAGAGTAACCATGCATTGGAAGCCAAGGAGAAAAACGACTAAGTGTTGGACTATGCATTGATGTGGTGCCATGCGTTGGCCATGAAGTCTTGAGAGGTTACTTGGGCATGGAGAGAGGTTGAAGTATGGCCAAGAAAAACGCATGCGGCAGCCACTGTCTTGAGAGGTTAGAACAACGCATGCAGTGCGATGGTTGCGATGGACGCAATGGATGCGATGGTTGCATTGGTAGCATGCGGCGATGGATGGCATGCGGGCGATGGGAATATGCTCGATGGTATATGACAGTACCATGCGTTGGCATCATGCGATGGTGCTATGCATCGTGCGACCGAAGGTATGCGTCGATGGTATATGGTAGCACTATGCGTTGATGTCACACGGTGATGTTATACGTTGATGACATGCAGCGGTGCTATGCGTTGATGTCATGCGGTAGTGCTATGTGTTGGGGGCTTGCGGCGGCCTTGCTATGCGAGAGTGTGCGATCGAGGGCATGCGGTGATGTGGCCTATGGTATACGGCCGATGGTATGTCGTCGATGGTATACGCGTATGCAGCCAAAGGAATGCATTGGTAGTATACGATGGTATGCATCAATGGATGCGATGGACACGATGGATGCAGCAGTGCTACGCGATGGCATGCGGTGATGCTACACGATGGATGTGATGGCATGCGATGATGAATGCGATGGATATGATGGATGCGAGGGCCTTGCTAAAGAATAAGCTAGGCGATGGAACGAGCTATGGTGGACGCATGGTGATTTGTCCTTGCGTTGCTAAGACTTTCGGTAACAAGGTTTATGAGGTTGGTTGCGTTGGTCATAAGAGATGCGATGGTGAGCTATGCCTTGAGGTGTTGAGTTGAGAACCAAGTCGACCCAAAGGTTGTTATGCGTTGGTGATGTGCTATGCGTTGGACATCCGAGGGCATGTAGGCACATAGGACAAAGCTAGTAGTATGCATTGAAAGAGTGTTGGTCATTATCCTAGTTAAGCGCATAGGGCAAAGATAAGCCATGCGACAGGAAAAGATATGCGGCCAAAGATGAGCCTTGCGAGCATCTAGCATATGTGACCAAGTTGCGTCAGTTAGATGAACAAGGAAAGATTGAATGGACGCATACGCCGATTGATGGTGTCCGGACATAGGAAGGTTGCGACATTTTGGATGGACGCATTTGTGGTTAGATGAACGCATATAAAGGATGGATGCATTCAAGATCATCATCCGGACATGTGGCTTGTTAGGAAGAAATCTTAAGCCTTAAGCAAATGAGGTGGATGCATAAGAAGGCATGCAAATGTGAGGGCTATGTGTTGGCTAAAGGAAGAGGAGGGTTGCGATGACGCAAGGTTGCGTTAATAGTGTAAGGAAAAGACATTTGGACATGCGGCTAAGTAGGAGGTGTTGGCCTTAGAGAGATCTTAGATGCCTATAAATATGGCCAAGGACTTCAGATGAGAACTCAAATTCTCTTCAAAGGACATAAAGAAGAGTGTATTGTGAGGAGACTATGCGTTGATAGTAAGACCATGCGTTGGTCAAGAGGTTCCAAGAGGGGAAGATGTTGTCGGACAGGAAGTTCTGGAAGTAGCATCAACTTGGGACGAGGAGTTCTCCCAAAATACTCGTGCGTTTGGAGTGATTCCAAAGCCATCTGGAAGCTAAACAAGTCTAGTTTTCAGAGTAGGGTTTCCAGAGAAGAAGCTCCAAGGAATCAGGCTGGAGAATGAGGAAATGACAGAAGGGTTGAGCTGTCGGATAAGCTTGGGTCAGCCTTGATGTTTTGAAGATTCCGACCAAACCACGAGGAGTTCTAATCTAATATGAGGTAAGCTTTCTGAGACATTTTAGAGAATTTTTGTAGAAGGAAGTAGCTCGAGATAAAGCCTAAAACTATGAGTAATCTGAGCATTAAGTTGAATCTGGATCGTTGGGTTCAAAAGGGAGCCTGAGGTGACCAAGAAACTTCCAGAGAGAAAGGTTCTTATACGACCAAGGTGAGTGGTAACTTTCCTTTAATTCTTAAGTATATATTTAGAGTAAATTGTATATGCTTATGTTGTGAATGAGTATCTAGCATGAGAATGAGATTATGTGATCGGGATAGTCAGGGGGTCAATAGACCTAGTTCCTGAGCTCGAAAGCAAAACCTCACGAGATGGTCAGGGGACCGAGAGGTCTAGTTCCTGAGCCTGTGGGAGGATCCTCGTATGGGATGGTCAGAGGGTCAACGGGCCTAGCTTCTGAGCCCATGCACGGGAGAACTATGTGCACATAGGAGACAAAGGAAACGTAAAGAGTAAGCGTTGTATTTAGTAACAGTTATCTATCTACCATTTGTGTAGGTAGACAGCATACACATTCTAAGTAGTTATCAGTTTAGCTATCTACCGTGCGCATAGATAGAGTTGAGACCAAACTCATTCAAGGCAGAGGTTTGAATATAACCTCGTATTTATGATATGCTTGTTTATATGAGTTGTAGACTCTAGAAGTTGCTTACCACTCACTGACTTTGTGGAGCTCATTCTGTTTTTCCATGTTTTTCTTCCCAGGTAGCAGAAGGTGAGGAGTTCCAGGGTGCTGCTAAGGTCAAGGTCTGCCACATACCACAGTTACACTTCCAGAGGGTTTTAAAGAGTTGTTGTTGTAAACTTTGTAGTTAAGTCTTGGAGTTGTATAAATGTTACATTGTTGTAATATAAAATGGGCCTACCTAATCAGTTGTTGTTTGCCTCCTTGACTTAATCAGTTAGTTGTTAAATTTGTTCATTGGTATCATAGTTATTTCCGCAAGAGTTATTAGGCAGTAAGTGTTAACCAAAGGGTTGATAACTGCTGTAGTCATGTCATTTCCTAGGCTCAGAGAATAGTCTCATTAGAACCGTGATCTTAGGTCTATCTTCATCAAATTTTAAAACTCTTTTAAAACTTGATTCAAGCCTAAGTTTGCATGCATGTCTTTCTTATTGATTTTAGTTCTAGTTTCCATTATAACTCTTATAAAAGAAACAACCAAAATCATCCACATTGCTAAGCTAGACTAGGTATTTATAACTCTTACAAATTTAACCTATGTGTCATGTTTCATGCTATGTCCATTCATTACTATATATAACTCTTATATAATTAGTAATGAACTAAGCATACATGCTTCCATACACCCTTATACTATAACATTTATAATATAAAGATGATGCCTGAATATGCTTAATGCATGCATAAATATAACTCTTATATTATATGATGCATGAGCATGCTCTTATGTAATTTAATCATGCAAGCTACTATATCATAACTCTTATAATATAGAGATAATGCATGACAAATGCATAACCTATGGTGGGATTTAAAACTATATGGCATACTATATGACATATAATTTAAACTACATCTCAGTACATTTACCAAAATTAATGGATCGGAATGATTAGCCTAAAAAAATCGGAAATAAAAACTATCTATTACATAAACCATCAAGTAATTGAAGGAAATCGATCACAAGGATTTCCATGAGCAATGGAAAGATTATTCCAAAATTACAACCATGTATGAACTTAACAAATTACAGTCGTAAAACGAAACAAACGGTTATGCATTCATTATAGAAATTGCAGCATGAAAACTACAAATGAACAAGGAGAACTGCTATGAACATTTGTAGACTCGTCTCCACGCTCCTTGCTCACGAATGCACGAACACAGCAACCTCGAAGGCTCAAACAACATGATCACTCAACAACACAAACTCTGCACACTCGAACTCAGCGATCACCTCGGTCACGAACACCCCAATAGCACGAATAGCCTACACAAAACCTCGACAGCGTCGAGTTGAGTATGACACCACCAAGAAGGGTACCTTAGTATTCTTGATGTGAGAATCCAGAGGGTAGGCTCTGTGCGGACTTGTTTTGAGGCAGACCAAGGAGGAAACACCAATCGTGTAAACGATTGAACAAGTGGGAGAAGACTGAACCTATCGTATAGGTCAATGCCGAATCGTTTAGCAAAAGCTAAGAAACCATCTAGTAAAAGCTAAGCGATCGTTTAGCTCATTGCTTAGTTCCATATTTGTCGCTTACAAAACACTACATGATCGTTTACTAAATCAAGTTGTCGCTTAGTAAATCATATTTACTTGACAACTTCTGTGAGATTCTTTTTTTGAGAGAGAAAATCTCAAAAAAAGAATTGACAAAAACTTACTAAAATTAGAAAAATAATTTTTCTTTTATCTCACGGTTACCATTGAACCACCAATAACCTCTCACTCAATTGGCTATTAGAAAAAAAGATTTAATTATCCAATAATTAATATTATTATAAATATAAATGATAACAAACTTATCATACTATATTTATAACCTATAGTTTTAATATTTCAGCTCATGAAACATATAAACCATAGTTCTTTATGGCATTTTATGCAAATCTCATTTACATCAATCCTCCACTAGATGCATCTCATACACCATACCAATCATATCATATATAATCGAATTACCTCTTGTCAATTTGTACATTTAAAATCAACGCCAAGAACTGATCCTCAACTGAATCCATTGAGCTACCAAGGTGACCTTATGAACTTGTAGCTCGAAGCTCCAACGATATGATAACCCATCACAGATCCCTCTAATGAACAAGTCATAATCCTACTATGATTGAGTCCTCTCTTCCAAAGAGAAGTTATGGCCACAACGTTCAAGACCCGGAATCAGTCCTTAAGGGAGTAATCTATCTACTTACCCCTACTTTGGAGAAGGAGTGAATTCCATCTTGTGTAACTGAGTTCCCAGCTCCCAAATCAGACAAATCCCTAAAAAAGTAGGCATGTTAAGTTGGTAGTCTGACCACTCTCACCCATACTAATTAAAGGACCGCCCTCAAAGGCAGAAGTTACCAAAACACTCAGAATTAAGGTCATGTCACCTATAGTCGTTTAGGTGAGATGTAAGTCTCAAGTATCAACGGCGTTATATAAAGAGACTAGTCATCTCGTGGTCCGATCTTATACAAACTCTTTGTATAGGACACCCCTGCTCGCATGTCTCCACACGAATGGTTAGGATCTACCATCTGTAGTAGTTCACAACACTTGCAAACCTCTACAAAGCGGGCCGTATCCATAGTGTCACCAAGATCAGGTATCCCTTTTTAATCCTTATACTACAGACCTTTTTAGGTTATCACTTAAGGCATTTTCCACTTGTATATCTCATATACATGGTTAAGTTTTCATAAAATAACCATGGAGCTTTGTTTATTGGATATGAGTAAATGCAAAATAAAATAACTCTTATTTTATTCATAACAATGTGTACAGTTTACAAACTACGAGACTCTGGGAGAATTACGATACCAATCCCAAAACTTGTATGTCTCCACATACATGCTTAAGTTACAATGATAACCAGGGATCTTAGTTTATTGGTTTGTAGTTAATGCAACTAAAATATCCCATATTTCATAGACAACAGTGAAGAAAATATCTCATGTTATTACATCACAAATGTTTGTTCATACACGTGTTTACAAACTATAAGACCCTACGAGATTTAGGGCATCAACCCCAACAACTGATCCCTCTAATGAACAATAAATCATAGTCCAACTATAATCAAACCTCTTTCGAGCCAGGAGAGGTTGTGACGCCACATTGTTCAAACCCCAAAATCACACTTTAAGGGAGCAATTTATCTACTTGCCTCAACATCGGGGAAGGAGTGAATTCCTTCTTGTGTATCTATGTTCCCAACTCCCCAATCAAATGAATCTCCAAAATGGTAGGCTTATTGAGTCGGCGATCTGACCACTCTCACCCATACAAATCAAAGGATAGCCTTCATAAGTAAGAGTTCACAATTCACTTGGGATTCAGGTCATGTTACTATGGTCATCCTGATGAAATGTAAGTCTTTATTATAAACGACGTTATATAATGAAACTAAACATTTTGTGGTCCGGTCTTATACAAACTCCTTTGTATAGAATATCCTCGCTTACATGTATTCACATGAATAATCAGGATCAGATCATTTGTAACACTTTACAACAATTGTAACATCTACTAAGTGAGTCATACTTATAGTGTCACCAAGATAAGGTATCCAGCCTTATCCATATAGTACAGACCATTTAGGTTATCACTTAAACATGATCCACTCGTTTGTCTCTACATACATGTTTAAGCTACAAGATAACCTTAAATGCTAGTTTATTGGTTTGTGGTTAATGCAACTAATTTTGAAATAAAACATCATATATTTTATTACATAAATAAAATGTTTGTACATTACAATTACAAACTATGAGATCCTACGAGATTTAGGGTATCAACCCCAACAAAGGTGTGGCGCCACATTGTTCAAGCCCTAGAATCAGTCTTTAAGGAATCAATTTATCTACTTACCCCGACATTAGGGAATGAGTGAATTATGTCTTGTGTAGTTGTGTTCCCAAATCCCCGATCAGACGAGTTCCAAAAATGGTAGACATATTAAGTCGACGATAGAGCCACACTCACCCACGCAAATCAAAGGACCGCCTTTATAAGCAGAGGAGTTCATAACTCACTCAAGATTCAAGTCATGTCACCTATGGTCATCCTAGTGAAATGTAAGTCCTTATTAACGACTTTATATAATGAGACTATTCATTTCGTAGTCTGCTCTTATACAAACCCTTTTGTATAGAACACCCTTACTCACATGTGTCTACATGAATGATCAGGATTAAATCATTTGTAGAATTTTACAACAATTGCAACATCTGCAAAGCAAGTCATCTTCATAGTATTACTAGGATAAGATACCCAATCTTATCCATCTACTACAGACCATTACAGACCATTTAGGTTATCACTTAAACATGATCCACCTGTATGTCTCTACATACATGTTTACGCTACAGAAGATAACCTTAGATGTTAGTTTATTGGTTTTGTGGGTTAATACTACTAAATGTCGAATAAAATAGCTCAGATTTTATTAAATAAATACAATTACAAACTACAGGACCCACGAGATTTAGGGCATCAACTCCAACATATATATGGTCCCTAAACTTTAAAATGTGTATAATAGGCCACTAAATCTTTTATTTTATGTCTAATAGATTTATATGGTTTTAAGTTTATATTCAATATTAAAAAAAATGTTATAAATTAATTGTTATATCATATATAAAATTTAATAAACAGTTTTAACTGATAGAAAAAATGTCAAACTATTTACAGAAATTGTAAAGAAAAAAAAAGCAATGATAGACTTCTATCAACGTCTATCACATAGTATCAACGATATACTTCTATCAGTTTTTACCACTGATAGACACTGATAGACTTCTTTCAGCCTTTATCAAAGAAGATTAAAATTTTGCTATTTTGTATAAATAGTTTTTCTTATTTCTATATTTTGAAAATTCCCCAAATTTAATTCTATGCTTAATAGCCAAAGCGACATTTTTTGAGAAAAAATCAACGTACTATCCATTATTAACTAAATTGATACAAAATTAACTTTTGGTTCCAATAAAATAATCATTTTTTTTTTAATTTTGAATATATCTAAAACCTATTGAATAGAAAATTGAAAGTTTTTGAATAAGTTTGTTGTAAGTAGTTTTTAGACCTAAAATTAAAAATGATAAAATTTGTTTGACAATCTTTAAAAACTAACCACTTAATCTCTAAAAACTATCAAAGTGCGTATTGGATTAAAAATGTATTAATCTTGAAACTTTCAAAATAAAACCTATTTTGGTTATGGTTATTATTTTTGTCTCTTGATAATCAACCCAACCCCACCTTAGTAAATCTATGTGCTCTAATTACATGTCAAGATCAATACATTGATACACACAGTTGAAGCTATATTATTAGTGCCAAAGACTATGGTATTCAAGTTCACTAGTATTAGTTTATATTTTATACAACATTTTATAGTATAGCTTTTTCAGGTGCCTTGGCTAATGTTAATCTTAAGGACTTCATGGAAGCAAACTAGGACAATGGGTAATCTGCTTATTTGTGATTGATAAACCATAGTATCCAAAAGATTGATAATTAATTGGTGTCAATGACTCTCATAAATGTTCTATATATTAGCCATTTTCCTCCATATCCAAATATTTGCAAACTCGCGATAAACCACAACGGAAGAAATCAAAATTGTACATTACGTATTTTTTTAAAATTCAACTATTACGAGATGAGAAATCAAACTATCAACTTAATGATGATGGTAGGTGTCTCATCATAGAGCTATTTATCGATTGACATATCTGACGCATTAGTTGATAAACACCAAGCCTTTAGAATCCAAGCACTTTTGCATGAAAAATAAGTTGTATAACACTAGTTTTGGTACTGATTTTTCAGGCTCCTTGGGTCTTGTCCAATAGATCGGTCCTTTTCTTCCAAAACTTGAAATGCAAAGCCCTCGTTTCAAGCATTTGTTCAACCTCCTCTATTGGAAGGCCCTTTGTTTCAGGCACACATGTGAGGACAAACAAAAGTGCTGCTACCGAAATCAATCCAAAAATTAAGAATGTCCATGAAGGCCCAATTGATTGGGTTAAGGATAAGAAAGATTGAGCAACAATAAGATTTGAGATCCAATTTGCTGTGGCTGCTATTCCTCCACACACTCCACGATACCTTAAAGGATAAATCTCAGAATTCACAATCCATGGGACAGTTCCCATTCCTGGAGAGAAGAAGATAATGTAGATAGCAAGACCAATAAGTGATAGCCACCCAAATTTGCTAGGACATCCTCTTGTGTACCATAGTCTATCTTCACTATGACATAAATTTTTCACTGTGTCATTAGCAACCAAACATTCCCCAGGAAACAACTGCAAACAACAACAAAAGTGTCATATTTACATGTGAAACACACAAACAAGAAAATACAAAACCTGTGTCGGATGACTTCTCATATCGCCTCTACCCTAGGATTTGGAATCTAGATTCAAAACTATGACAAATCCAACACTCCCTTTTATTCCTTGTAATCTGACACCTTATCTACTTATCTTGAACTACTTTTTAGAGTAAAAATTGTCCCTATTGACCAATACAAATTTTTCATCATGCTTAGTGATCACTCATTCACATGCTTTCTAAGAAAATTTTCAAGAGATCACTCTTTAATAGGATTGTTTCAAGCCAAGTACACTTAACTTTGAAAATAAAGGTCTATCTCGTTGGTTTAAGTTACAAGTGTCAATTTTTTAAGCATTTATTGACCATACTTGCCTATTATCTTCAAGATCTCTCTCATTCGATGTAGATTTGGTTCATTTATGTATCTCTTATGTACTCATGCATGATATTTATATACTAGATAAGTCAATCCAAACCCATAATTAGATTGGTGATTGTGTTTTCTTTACCTTGTTGGCTCCTGAAGCACAAAAACCACAATCTGGAGATGAGGCTTCCAAACACTTCATACAATCCCAAGATGCAGAATTGCTGGCAGAATTGTAGTCAGGGCATGTGTAAGCTTTAAGTGAAGTGCTTCTAGAACTCACTAATGGAGAGTGAGATGTTGTTTCATGAAAAACTGCTGATAGAATGCCAAGAGAGATGATAACACCAAATAAGCTGATGACTAGAAGCTTTTTCCTGCCTGTTCTATCAATGAAATATATGCTGACAATAGAGCCCAATGCATTCAGTCCAGCTATGACTAGTGAAAGCAGAAGTGCAGTCTGGTTTGAAGCAAAGCCAGCCAACTGAACTATAGAAGGACTGTAGTACATAACTGTATTTATGCCCACAAATTGTTGGAAAACTTGCAATCCAACCCCTGCATAAAGTCCTCTTCTCACTGTTGTGGTTTTCAATATCTTAGTCCAGCTTATCGTCTCAGAAGCCTCTTTCTCCTTGATCTCTGCTTCAACAGACTCCTTAAGATCTCTAATCTCCATCTCTACCTCATTTTCTGAATAGATTTTTCTCAATATCCTCTCAGCCTCTTCTGACCTCCCCTGTTCAATGAAAAAACACCTTTTACTTTTAATTCGTGTCTATTAAGTCTCTGAATGTTGAAAAGTATCTCTGATCTTTACCTTGCGATATAACCATCTGGGTGACTCGGGTAGCAAGAACATTAAGATAAACTGAAAGAGAGCTGGCAATCCTGCAATACCAAGCATCCATCTCCAAGTGCCTGGTGCTTTGGTGAAAGCTAAGTTGATGAGATAAGAGAGAAACTGGCCACTAGTGATGAGAAAGTTATTGGTGCTGACAAGGGCACCACGAATTTTTGAAGGGGAGGCCTCAGAGATGTATAAAGGGGAAGTCATGGAAGCCATACCAACGCCAAGACCGACGAAAACTCGACCGACAATGAGAAGGGAAGGGCCAGGTGAAGCTGCCATGATCACAGCTCCAATGAAGAAGAGGAAGTCTGCTATGAGAATTACAGTTCGTCTACCATATCGATCGTTCATCCATCCTCCTATTGCTGCTCCTATTATGGCACCTGCAATGGCCATGCTTACTATGGTTTCCTGTTTCATGTCACCAACAGGAGATTCACTTGCATTGCTAAATTTCTTTTTCAACTACTTCTTTCTTTCAAAACTAAAATTACTTTATGATAACAAAAACAGACTAATGTGACAAAGTGATCTAGCTTAGCAATAATTGATATAATCTCCCTTTTTTAGAGTTAGGAGGTTTGATTTCCATCTCGTAATTGTTGTAATAATTTTTTTTTTTTTAAAAAAAAACAATTATGTGTAGATCTAACACAAGGTAAGTTTCAAAATGTTTCAATAAAAAATATTTTTATTTTTGAAAACCACCTAAATGCAACCTAGGTTACACCCATTTTTATACATTCCGACTAATTGTCCAATAATAATTTATCATAAAATTTAATTTGTATCTAATAGATCTATTAGTTCATAAAATTTTGAACATGTCAAGAAAGTATTTGATAATCAATTTTTGATGAGATTTTTTAAGATAGATACTAAATTATTTTTTGAAGAACAATTGATACTAAACTATTACACATTTAAAAGTTTAAAATTGTTATATGCTAAAATTTATAGACTAAATTATAAAATTCAAATAGTTAATTTTATATATGAAAATTACTAAAAAGTACTTTTTATAATTTTTTTTAAAAAAAAAAAAAAAGAAAAAAGGAATTGTAGTATGTAACATCAAGATGATGGGGCAACAAGATATTTGAGCTATGTAGCAAAGAAAGGTTTTTCTTTCCATAAAGTGGCAGGAAAAAGTTGAAAAGTGAAAACAACCACCCATTGACTGACACCTGTCCCCATAAATGATCACACAATTACTTGACTTACCTAAACAAGCTTGCCAAACTAACACAACCAATTTAAACCAATCAAGTTTTTATACATGATAAAAAGCCATTAATTATGAAGGTAGATAAGTAAAACAAGAAAAGGTCACATTTATAAGCTAATTTAATTAGGTACTTAACAATTTTATATTTGTGTCTATTTACTCCCTAGATTTTAAAAGTATATAATAAATTTTTGAACTTTTAAATATTGTATCTAATAACTCTTTAAATTTTTAATTTTATATATAATAAAAATCAATTGATAGGTGATTTATTATATATAGATTTGAATTTTCTCTTATAAAATCTTAAAATTTCAATCTTATGTTAAGTAGATATGTGAATTTAAAAAAATATATGAAATAAGTCAAAGACTTATTAGATATAGAATAGAAAAAATCAATTTTAAAAGGGTAAGAAACTATTAAATACACATTTTAAAAAAGAAATTTTTTTAAAGTTTAGAAAATAAAGATATAAATAAAAGTTTAATAATACACTTTTTCAAATTTCTAAAAGACCAAATATTAAATTTATACGAAATTCTACCATCTCATGAGATGAACTTTATATTCTTTATTAAAAAAAGGAATCCTCTAAATCAAATTAATTACCTGTAAAACAGTACTTTTATCCACAGACTTGAAATCGTCTCTAATGTAAAGTAGAGCTCCAGAAATGACTCCTGCAAAACAAACCCATCATCCCACATAATCACACTCAATCAATTTGGATGGAATTTTGATGGTAGAAAAATAACGTTTAAATACGTAAAATCGAATATCAAACTAATCTTGAAAAATCAAAAACATATATCGAAATGATTCTAAATAAGATATAAAGTAACAAATATATATACCATTTCAAAATCACTTCCAAGTATCAGTAGAAGAACAATGAGAAAAAAAGGAAAAGAAAAAGACTTAGATCTTAATTACCAGTGTCATAACCAAAAAGAAAACCACCAATTCCAGCAGAGAATGCAAGACGAAGAACATAAGGATTTTTCCAACTCAAAGAAAAACATTCTTTAAAAGCTGAACCATCACTGCTTCCATGAATTCCTCCTTCCATTTCTCTCTAAATCTAAACCAAATCTTAATTCCCTCTCATATCCACCAGAAAGAGAGCAAAAACAATTTTTTAAAAATGATAATAAAAAGGAAATTTTATGGGTCTTTTCTGTTTTTCTTTTTGGGTTTTGGGGCAGAAAAAAATGGATGAGAATGAAGTGAATAAATAAGAGAGAAGCAAGAATTGGGGGAATGGGATGATGAAAATAAGTCAACTAATGGGACAATTTTAAGTCTCAGTTTAAGACAGAACATCATGATATGTTTGAAACAATGTTCGAGGTTTTTCCAAAATGTTTTCTTTTCTTTTTATGAAATACAGATAATGTTCAAATACTATTTTAATTTCATCCATTTTTCGTTTATATAATTTCAGTAAAAAAAATATATATTTATATGCATGATAGATATCATCTTTCTGTTATCCAATCATAACATGTCACGTGACAAATTCACTTATTCTTTTTTTAGATATTTTAATTATTTTTTAGTGTGAATGATATAAATGGATATATAAAATTAAGTGTTGTACTATTAGGTTAGACTAAATTATTATTATTATTTTTTAGTCCATTTCAATAAAAGATTA
>NW_028325624.1:0-3276 GCF_027475165.1 Benincasa hispida
GGCGAGAAGAGAGGAAGAGAGACAGCAGCACCGAAGTAGAGAGATGGGCAGCACTCAAAGCAGAGAGTTCACGGCTCGAAGGAAGGAAAATGGTGGTAAGAAGGAGAAGAAGAAATGAAAACCTACACTTCTCAATGGGTATGCAATTCCTTCATTTGTGTGGGTAAAAGATACTTAGGAATTGACTTTTCCAAGATAAATAAACAAAACCCACCAACCAAACATGGGCTTTGTAATCCCATTCCCATTTCCACCCTCTTTTCCCTCCAACCAAACAATCCATTAAGTGAAAATTCAGAAAGTTCATCCCAATTACTAAACTCCTAGGTAGGTTTCCAGGTCAGGGTGTTCTCTGTGGTCATCTTAAATACATTTTCTTTAGACAATACCCTCCTAAACAGAGTTTAATTGTGAAAACAGATAAAAATCAAGACTACTTCTTCTTCTTCTTTATTTTTAACAAAATAAACAAAACAAGAAAAAAAAACGTACATGTACACCAGGGCCCTTTCTCATACCAATTCAGTAAGGGAAACAGAAGTCTTTCCTTTGTTTACCATCTCTCCCCAATATGCCTTCACTTTTTTGCCTACTTACCTTGAAAATGTGGTTGCCATTCTGCAGTTCCATAGCACCATGGGGGAATATTTTGTAGATTAAGAATAGCCTTGACCATTTGGATTTTAGTTTTCCTGAGAAGAGCCTTAGCTTGGAGTTGAAAAACAAAACCTATTGTCGTTCCTTGAACTTGACGAGCTTAATTTTTTTTTTTTTATCATGGTACCTTTTCATTTTCTCTTTACTTATCTTGGCGTCTTTGTAAGCTTGATTTTGAAGCTCTTCCAGCTCATTCAGCTACAACATTCTCCTGTCATTTGCTTATCCCCGATTTAGATTCAACTTCTTAATTGCGCAATATGATTTGTACTCTAACTCTAATGGTAAATGACATGCTTTATCCAATACGATCCAATATGATGACATTCCTAACAGGGCCTTGAAAGTTGTTCAGTCGGTCCAGAGCAATTCGTTCAGTTTTAATGACTAGTCGTTTCTCGATGGATCCATCATTTTCTGAAGGATGCTCTTGATTTCACCGTTTGACAACTAACTAGACCATTAATTTGGGGGTGATATGTCATAGCTATCCGAAGCTTCACGTTGTATTTTTGTAACAGACTTACCATCTTCCAATTGATGAAGTGGGTTCCCTCATCACTGATTAGAGCCTTGAACAATCCATATCTGCAGAAAATGTTCTTTAAGAGGAACTTCTTTACCACTTTTGTGTCGTTAGATGCAGTCGCCACTACCTCAATCCATTTCGAGATGTAATCTACTGCCAACAAGAGGTAGGAATTCCCAAATGATAGCGAAAATGGCCCCATAAAATCGAAACCCAGCTTTGAGGATGTAGTTCATTGGCATTTCATTACTGACTGATAAATTTTCCGTTCTCTGACATTTATCACATTCTTTAGCAAAGTTGTGGGCATCTTTGAACAACGTCGGCCAAAAGTATCCACTTTACAATTCTAGTGTTTTTGTTTTTCATTCCTACAAAATAACCTCCATATGGAGCCTGGTGACATGCTTCAAAGATATCAACTACCTCTTCTTTTACAAAATGATGCCTCAAGATCTGGTCAGACCCCAACTTGAACAAGTACGGGTCATCCCAAAAATACTGCTTGATGTCGCCAAAGAACTTCTTCAACTTCTTATTTGTGGCTTCAGGTGGCATAATTCCAACCGCTAAGTAGTTAGCAAATTCTGCATACTATGGACTTTTGTCAATTGCCAGCAACTGTTCATCGATAAAAGTATCATGAATTTCATTTGATTCTTCCACTTTTCTTTTCAGGCGGGAGAGATGGTCAGCAACTTAGTTCTCTGTTCCTTTTTGTCTACTATTTCCACATCGAATTCTTGTAACAATAGGATCCACCTAATTAATCTGGGCTTTGCATCTTTCTTTACCAGTAAGTACTTTAGTATGGAATGATTGGTGTGAACAATAACTTTGGTCTCTAGTAAATAAGATCTGAACTTCTCAAAACCGAAAACAACTATCAGCAGCTCATTTTCTATTGTAGTGTAATTTTCCTGGGTTTCATTCATTGTCTTGCTTGCATAATAAATTAGATGAATAACCTTGCCTTTCTATTGAGCTAGCACTGCTCAGAGGGCGAAGTCGCTGGCATCTCACATCAATTCGAAGGAGGATGACCAAAGTGGCTTCTTCATGATAGGTGTAATTGTCAGAGCCTTTTTCAGCATCTTAAATGCTTCCTTACATTCTTGATCAAACAGAAATGGCTTGTCCACTTATAACAGTCTGCATAAAGGTTTGGAGATGTATGAAAAGTTCTTAATAAAACAGCTGTAGAAACCTGCGTGGCTCAGGAAGCTTCTGACATCTTTCATAGTTATGGGGGCAGGGAGCTTTGAAATAAGCTTGACCTTAGCCTTGTCCACCTTTAACCCTTGTTTTGATATCTTATCCCCTAATACGATTCCTTCCGTCACCATAAGTGACATTTTCTCAATTTAACACCAGATTAGTTTCCTTGCATTGCTTCAACACCTACTCCATATTCTTTAAACAGTTGCGAAAAGTTTTGCCATGCACTGAAAATTCATCCATAAAAACCTCGGTGTTCTCTCCACCAAGTCAGAAAATATCGCCATCATGCATCATTGAAATGTTGCTGGAGCGTTGCATAGCCCAAATGGCATCCATCGAAAGGTAAAGGTGTCATAGGGGCATGTGAACATAGTCTTACTCTGATCCTTTGGAACAGTCTTATCTGATTGTACTCCGAATACCTATCAAGGAAACAATAGTACTCTTTACCAGCTAATCAATCTAACATTCAATCGATGAACGACAATGGAAAGTAATCTTTCTTCGTGGCCTTGTTAAGTTTGTGGTAGTCCATGAAAACCCATCATCCTATTACCATTCGCATCGGGGTGAGCTTGTTGTTCTCGTTCGCCACTACGATCATACCACCCATTTTTTTTTGTATGCATTGTATTGGACTAACCCATGCGCTGCCGAAAATGACGTAGATCGCTTTGACATCTAGTTACGATAATTTCTTTTCGAACAACTTCTTTCATGCTTGGATTTAGCCGCCTTTGACTCTCAACTGAATTCCTTGCTCATTCTTCTAGATTGATTGGATGTATGCAAAATGAAGGACTGATTCCTTTGATGTCGGTTATTGTCCAATCAATCGCTTGCTTGTGTTTACCTAGAACCTTCATCAA
>NW_028325625.1:0-8079 GCF_027475165.1 Benincasa hispida
CACACAATTTTTTCACTTCTATTCGAATGTTCTCCTTTCCTCTCCTACACTTCCATTTTCCATTTTTCGGGTAATGAGTTAGAAAGGGTGTGTGTTCGGGTCGGTAACAGTGCATTTCCAATTTGGTTTTTTTTTTTGGTCGAAACATCTTAAAGAGAGTGAGCTCTGCGACTCAGCCTAAAACGAGTTTCTATTTTGCAAGGTTTGTTCTTTGACCGTTTGTTGTTCGTCGTCAGAGGATCTTGCCGTTTCCAACAATTATTTTATGGTTTATTGTTAGATATATATTTAGATTTGTAAAAGCAAAATAATCTTAAACGATTTAAAAATACTTGGAACAATTTTTGGTTTTAAAGTAGTGTGTTGGGTCAAGGGAAGTTACCATTGTAAACTCCTTTTCTTTCTTTTTTATTTATTTTAAAGTGGTGTGTTGTTACTCCTGATTTGTTTTGAGAAAAATTTCTGGTAGATTGTGTTGTGAAATACCGAATGGTGTTGAATGTGAAAAGAAAGACGATAAAGGAATTCTTTTCTCGCCTTTTCTTTTCGTCAACAAACATTTTGTAATAGCTATATATTTCTACTTTACAAATTGTTTGTTTTGTTCTTACTAATAGGAATGGGCCAAAAGACGTTTATTTTGAAGTCTCATATTTGTTTTTCGATTATTTTAGGATGATTTTGTTGTTTGTGTGTTTGCAGACACAACAAAGATGAAAAGTTCAAGGTAATTATCGAATTTGAGTCATTTATTTGTTCCAAAGGTGAAATTTTCTTTTAATATATATATTTTTAAAATTTACTAATTAATTTAAAGCATCATGTTCTAGTTGAACTATGTATTATTGGAACTAGTTAAATAAAGTGGACCATTTGGTTTAATCTTGAAACTGAATTGAGAAATGGGATCTTTTAAGGAATGACATTAAAAGATTGGTAATCATTTTGCATCTTTTTTAGTTGATGTTGTTTTATTCCCACCATAGGTTTAGTTCAATTATAATTTGGTGTTACTATTAGTTTGTGGTTGAATTAGATTTATTTTTGGATGTGTAGAAGTGGATTTATGGATTTGAATTTAATGTTCTTGCATTGAGTTTAAAAGTTGATATAAAAGTAAATACATAATTATGTTTGAGCTTGAATTGAATTTTAAGTTTGATATTGAATTTGAGATTGATATATGGATAAATGCATTGAGTTTGAGAGTTTGAGAGTTTAAGATTGATTTATGATAAATTGAGTTTGAGACTAAAGTAGGTATATGTGTGAAATTATTAATGTTCCTAAATTTAAGTTTAAGTTTTGTATAGAGTTTGAGATTGGTATATAGACAAATGCATAGTTATGTTTAAGTTTTATATCAATTTTGCTATTTTTATAGGAGTAAATGCATAGTTATATTTAAATTTGGGTTACATTTTAAATCATATACTTCATATACTTATATAAAGTTAATTATTTAGTAGCATTAAAACTATTTAAATTTGTATTCTATAGGTATTTCAAGGTTTCTTTTCAAGATGCATCTCTAGACGAGCAAAATTAAGTTATAGATTTGTATTTTGTAGGTACTTCGGAGTTTATGTTTTGTGGATAATATGTAATGTTGTATCGGGGATTATGTCTTTTGGTTATAATGTAATCTTATTGTGGTGTGTGTTTTGTGAATACTATGTTCAAGACAAATCTTAATAAATTGAGTTTTGGTTATGAATGTTCAAGATAATATGTAATGTTAGGTAAGAAAACTAGTTAAATGTATTAGTTGTTGATTTTAGTTTTTCACCGAACTTGTAAGATTCAAATAGTTTTTTAAATTATAAATTTTTTATTTAAAAAAATGAAGACCATTCTCAACACTAAACTTAAAGGCGTTGAAAAAAAAATCACATTATCATGAAATATTTTTTAGACTTTTTCTGACGCTATATCATTATGTCGTGGGGAAAGGTAACCTCTCCCGACGCTAAAATTAGGTTGTGGTTGGGAAAGGTAGCCTCTCCCAACCAAAAATTATGGATTTGGCATCAGGATGTGTAGTTGTCACACAAAATTCAACCTTCTGCCGATGCCAATTGGGTGGATTTCTTCCGATGCCAGAAATTGATTTATTGGCATCAAGAGAAGTACATATTCTACGACGCCAATAGGCCTACTTCTTCCGTTGTGAAATCTTTTTTTCTCGATGAAGACACTTTTTTACGTCGGGAGAATGTTTTTCCGATGAGGCTATCCTGACGATCATGCCGACGATAAAAATGGCATCAGAAAAGTCTTTTCCGATGCTTGTTTGACTTTTTCCGACGGTTTTGGTCATCAGAAAAAGTCAAATTTCTTGTAGTGACAATAGGTTGATATGAAAAATAGGTAGATATACTTTCTAGGGACTAACAATTCAAATATATTGCATCAAGGTTTAAAGTTTGCATGCAACTTGCCATTATTTTGATATTGTCATTTTTAATAAGGGGTTGGAAATGAAATCAACTAGACTTCACCATATTTTTGCTTAGATTTTGACAATATATGTCTAATAGATTTTCTATAAATGCTCAGAAATACACACATCTAACAACTATTGTTATTATTTTACATGTAAAATTATGCATATATACAACATGATGTACATATATATATAAACACATTTTAGCTTGGAAAAATTTGCAAACACGTATTTTTATTTACGTTTGACCTCCCCAATCTATTTATATCTATTCGAATTTTTTTCTAACATTCCTATTTGTGTGAATTGAGTGAGTTAGAAAAAACTACATAATCTTAGCTGAGTTATTTTCGTCATAATAAAACTATTAAATTATACTAAAATATACATTTAGTCTTTTTTTTTTTTACAAGAAAACATTATTCTATTTATTTTATAAGCACTACTATCTTCGAGTAACTTGATTTTGCCCTAATATATGACCTACCTATTTGGCTATCAACAACTCAAGCACATCGACACCATATCTTCAATTCATCAACACATTCATAAATTATTCATTGCATGTACGAAAATGATTACTTTGACAATTTAATCGTTTGTTTAGGTTTCATTAGGTATCAAAGATGATTGTATTTGCATGCCTAACAATTTTATCAAATTTTTATAACAATACATTATATTAGCATTTGTTTCATGAAATTAGTTTGAGAAAATAATACATAATTATAGTTTATTAACTAATAAATCAGTCAAAATTAATTAAAAAATGAATATAATTTTTCCACGTTAAAATGAAAAACTAATGGATTACTATTAAGCAAGGAAATAACTAATTAATAATAGTTATTAAAAATAACCTCATACTAATATAATCATTATCATAAGTAATTAGCCAAATATATTATTAATTAATGAATGAATAGTTTTTTTAGAATAGGTGATATTATTATATAACAAGGGGTTTCATAGTCCGTGATACTTTTTTTTTGTGCAAAGATATTGTAATTAAAGTGTGGGATGAGAGAATCGAATGTCAAACCTCAAGGTCGATAGTACGAGCTCTATGCCTATTGAGCTACACTCTAATTGAAAATTTATTGCATTTTACTAAAAGATGTATATATTAAATAAATTAATTTACTAAAAGAGAGGGTGGAAAAAAACCCTATTTTGAAAAAGTAAAAAATACCCTTGTTTATGAGTACAAGGCAATGCATTCAAATAGCCACTCCAAACACCCACTTAGATGATCAAATTTTGAAGTTTTAAAGACCATATTGAGAGATTCACACATTTCATTATTCAATTTTGAAGTTTTAAAGACCATATTGAGAGATTCACACATTTCATTATTCATAATAAATAATAAATATAGTTCCACTAACCTAATACTTATAACGTCAACCTTAAGGTTCACTCATACCACTCCACTCACATATTATAAAAAATAATAAGAAAAATAAGAAATAAAAAATAAATTAATGTTTTACCAAAAAAAAAAAAGATTGATGAATTTTTCAGGTAGAAATGAAAGTTTGAACAAAGTTAGAAATAAATAAAGGTTTTTGTGATTACTTTTTCAAATTCAATTTCTTTAAAAATGAAATTGAAAATTGAGAAAGAGTTGAAAATTAGAAAAGTAACACATTAACAAAACTTCATCTTTGTAAGAATTTGTTGAAATTGACATCGACATGTGAAACAATACATTGATGTGTTAAACTATATCATTGCGTTAAACTATATCATTGCAGGTAATCAAGACGATAAAATTGAAAGAAAAAAAAAAAAACACTTGAACTGCGTATACGTAGCAAATTGCTAAAAAATAATAAAAATTCTCAGAAGAATCTAGAAATTTTCCACCATACTCAACATTCAACTGGAAAAAATGCATATGAACTTCAGCATTTTTCAATCAGCTACACAGATCAAGAATCAGAATTTTTCTCAAAAAGAGGGAGCAAAGGAGCAAAGTATACCCCTAATCGATTTCTTTCGATTCAATCGACTCAGTGTCGTATATCATAGCATATAGCTCAAGTCAAGCAATCACTCATGTCAGTTTCAAAATTCAATTTTCAACTTCTGTTTTTCAAATCCATGGATCAATTTGACATCAAATTTTGCCAAAAAAATCGACTCAAACCGACCTCCCCACAAGATGGAAAAGATGATTGCCAAGATATGATCATGTGAACTCATTATTTTCTGCAAATGCTAATTATTTTTGGTCCATCTGTATCCATCCCATTTCCTGTGCTAATAGAGCCTTTCAGAAACATCACCTATGTTAAGCTCTCCTAATCATATGGGAAATGTTACAACAGCCTCAGCAACAAGTATCACATTCAATGCTTATGCTATTTTGTTGAATTTACTCCAAAAAAATTATCTCAAGATAATGATAGAGGTTCCTCTACCTGTGCAATCTTGCACCTTATCTGGAGGTCCAACATTGAATCACTAGCATACGGAAGGATCAAATCAAAACACGCATCATTTGTATAATAGAGCATCACGGCCTGGACCGACACCAATGTAATGGACGGGTATGCCCACAAGTTCTTCAATCCTTGATATATAATCTTTTGCAGCCTTGGGAAGGTCAGAATAATCTCTTATTGAAGAGATATCACACATCCATCCAGGCATTGTTTCATATTCCACCTACAAACAGGAAACAGAAATGAAAATATAAATGTTGTTAAGATTCTGTATTTAGAAGTTGAAGACCCTGAAACTTGAGAAAATTTCAACTATTAATTTTTGTTCATGACTTGGAAACCGAAAAGGCATGGAAATGATTGGCAACTAATAACGGATTCAGTTACAAAAAATAAAATGCTAAAAAACATGGACAACATTAAAGAACTTCAGACAATATTTAAAACTTTATTTTTTACTTGAAACTTTCTTTTAGTTCAATAATATGTGGGAGTGGAGATTCAAGCTTCTAACCTTGGTCAATGTTATAATATCTTAACTATAAGCTATATTTAGGTTGACTAATTTTTACTTGAAACTTAAAACATTTCATTTACCTTTAAGAAATATTATTGTTTTCTAAAATACGTTCTAAAACAGGCAAGAGTTCAATAGATATGCAAAACAAACAAAACAAAACAAAGAAGAAAAAGAAAAGAGAGCAAATATTATATTATCAAGACAATCAAATACCAAAAACGTCCAAAATCGTAGCACCACATAATCCCATCCAATTTCAACACTTTAATGAAGCAACAATGAAAGAACACGTGATAACACATTCAAATACAACTTATATACATTTCAAACTTTATCTTTTATGGAACACCAGGCAAACTTTTTGCTGATTTTTAAAAGGTTTACCACAAGAATGAATGAAGTCAACCAATAAAGTTTTTGGCATGTCTTCTGAAGCCATGCACACCAAGCATAAATAATTGAGTAATATTGTTCTTTATGGAGACATCGACTACCCAAGAGCATTCAAAATCTTGGAACACAATGTGTCCCGAAATTTTTAACTGAAGTAACAATGAGAAGCACATGGGAAAGGCCTTCCCCAAAGTCCATCCTGTTATTTATTTTTTATTCTCATCTTTTTGTTTATTTCTTCTTCTTAAGAATTCCTGAAAGTCACCATTTGAAACACCCTTGTCAATAAGGCTACTCAAGACACCCCCATTTCACACAAACTAAGGAGACAAACAATCAAATTTCCTAAAGCACAAATCAACCATCTAGATCTTCCATTGAGAAAAACAATGAGCTAATATACTGATTCTGTTCCTTACAAAAGTCCATATACGTAACCTATGACTCAATTGAATCCACTTTGGCCAAAAGCTTTCTTTTCAATCTCAAATAAAAACTCCCAATAAAAAATGTTACTCCCTTAGGGGAAAAAAGAAAGAATAAAGTTATACTTTAAGCATGAATTCATAAACTGATTTCTCAAAGGAATTCATATATAGTAAGAAAACTCAAAATCATATTCAAGCAAATTCCAAAAACTTCGTATAAAGTTATGAAAATGCAAGGAGATAAAAAAAAAAAAAAAGAAAAAGAAAAGGAGAGATGCATAAAGTTTGCCTTTATTTGTTCAAGAAGACTAAGATCTGCGGGAAATGATTTGACTGGTGTTCCATCAGGTGCCCAATAAGAAACTCCCACTTGTATCTCAGAAAGTTCTGAGAGAACGTCAAGTTTCGTAAGATTCAGAGAAGAGAAGCCATTAATCTGACAGCAATATTTTAGTGCAACTATATCAAGCCAACCACAACGACGAGGACGACCAGTTGTGGTACCAAATTCTTGACCAGCAAACCTAAGTAGGTCACCTCCCTTTCCCAAGATCTCAGTAGGAAAAGGGCCAGAACCAACTCTAGTTGTGTATGCCTTCACCTGCAAACATCAACAGAGAACCTTATGGGCATACATATTTGATATATAAATCAGCTTTTCATCAAAAAGAAATAAAGAAACAGTCACTCATGGCTTTGTGTTAACACACGGAAGAATAAAAGCAATAATATTTTAATCTCTTCAAGGTTGAATAATAACTTAGATAGTCTCAAGGGTTTTTCTAGATACCATGGGCTCCTCCATGATTTTTTCATCAGTTAAACACTGTCATAAGAAATTGAATCAAAAGAAACTCACCACTCCGATAAGATCACCCACAACTTTCGGAGCAATGCCAAGACCGGTGCAAATTCCACCTGCTGAAGGGCTGGAGGAAGTTACAAAAGGATAAGTTCCAAAGTCAATGTCAAGCATAGTTGCTTGACCACCTTCAACCAAAATCTTCTTATTTGCAGAGATGGCTTCATTTATGAAATACACAGTGTCAGTGATAAATGGTTCCAATCTCTCAGCATATCTTTTGTACTTTTCAACTTCTTCCTTCAGAATTTCTGGGGTATAGTTAAAATCCTTAAATCTCGAAGCAGCATCCGAGAGTAGAAGGTCCAACTTCTGAGGAAGAGTGTCTAAGTGCCTCAAATCACCTACTCTAATACCATTTCTAATCACTTTACTGGAGTAACAAGGTCCAATCCCTCTCCTGGTTGTTCCAATGAAAGATTTAGCTAACTCAGCTTCTCTTAGACCATCCACCTCCTGATGGAAATCAAATAACAGATGAGCTCGATCAGACACCAAGATCCTTCCCTTGCATGAGACTCCACTTGCTTCTAGACGGTCGATCTCTTCAAAGAAGCCAGGCACGTGCACCACAACTCCATTTCCAATAACACATAACGTATCCTCATTTAGGATCCCTGAGGGAATGAGATGAAGAGCAAACTTCTTCCCTTCTGCATTATATATAGTGTGCCCGGCATTAGCCCCACCCTGCAAATCAGTTTGAACGTTCAGATAGTTCCAGAAACCTAAAGTAGTATTCACATCAGGATATCACATAAAAGCGCAACATAGAATCAAAATGGCTCACAACCTCTTCTAAAAACTGATGTGAAAATACAGAGATAAATTTTAGCCGCCCTTTGGCTTTAACCATTACGAATATAACAACACAAGATTACAAGCAGTATATGCTTCAAAAAAAAAAAAAAAAACGAACGAAAGTAGAATAAACGGAGACAAAGAGGTTATAATACCGGACCCAAGAACAAAGAGAAAGT
>NW_028325626.1:0-26868 GCF_027475165.1 Benincasa hispida
TATCTTGTAATTTGTTAGTGTATGTAAACGTGAAGTATGATTTCGAGAAAGCTTATCAAATCCCTTTATTATTAAGTTAGATCAAGATGGCATAACTTTTTCTTTTTACATATTCTAAATGTTCATTAGTTCTTTCTTATAATGGAAGTTTTTTTTTTTTTTTTTTTTTGGGGGGGGGGGGGGGGGGGGACTTTAATCGACAATGGGTTGGCCATCTTTTGTTCTAGTCTAAATCACAAGTTTAGTTCCAAAAATATTAGAATTGTGTCGAGTTAGTTTCTAAATTGAAGATTAAAAAGTATCTAATAGATCTATGAATTTTCAATTTTGTGTCTAATAAATTTTTGGCCTATTCAAGTGACTTTTAAAATTCGAAGATTTACTGGACACAATATCGAAAGTTTAGGATTCTATTAAACATAAAATTTGATTTTATATTTAACAAGCTAGTTAATTTTTTAAAATTTTAAAAATGTCATAGATTTATTAGACACAAAATTGAGGACTTGTATTGGGCATTTTTGGGGTTGAGAAATATTTTAGATAAAAGCTTGAAAAATTTACTTAACTTGTAGTTTAATATTTTTAATATCATCTTCAATCTTTTTTGCTGTTTTCTTCCTTGTTAAGTCTATTGCAGAAGAATAACCAATGAGGTTTAGGTATCAAATACCTCCTCTAAAGGATAAAGATTTGAATCCTCCTTATCCACATTTCAAAAGGAGAAAAAAAGGGTTAAAAAATACTATTCCTTCATCAACTTTTATGGAAGTAACAATCTAATATAATCTATGAATATTAATTAGTAAACGATTTAGTCATTGTACTTTAAAATTTGTAACAATTTAATCTTTAAACTTTAATAATTAACTATTTAATTCATGTACTTTACGATTTGTAACAAATTTATTGTGTATCTATCGTAAAAATATTTTAAATATTTAATTAAATTTCTGACGTAAATAGATCGATAGATTGGTCAGAGATTAAATTTATTTATAAACTATATAAACTGAGTTAATTTGCTATAAAATTTTACACCTAATTTTGATGAATTTTTTTTTATGATTGAGTCTAAATTGTTACAAGCTTGAAAGTACAATGACCAAAACTATTACAAACTTAGGGTTAAATTGTTACTATAAACATTCAAATACCAAAAGTGTTTAGAATATATATATATAAGAAACAAGAAAGACTTAAGCATAAAATACCTATCAGTTCTTTCCCTCATTATACTATGAAAAAGATACATTTTTGTAGATGGCCATTAATTTTCCCTTTTCGTTGACTTACATAAATTCTTCATTTTGAGTTTTTGAAGTTTTGCAATTATATCTTATAGTAACAGGAGATTATTTTGTTTGTTCATTTGTTAAGAGTTATCTTCCAAGTGAAACACCCGAGTCATTACGGAAGTATAGAGAAGAAGAACTTGTTAACCTTCGTGGAAATGGCAATGGTGAGCTTAAGGAGTGGGATAGAGTTTATGACTACGCTTGCTACAATGATCTTGGAATGCCAAACTCGGGCAAAAAGTATGTCCGCACCGTTCTTGGTGGCTCAAAGGAGTTTCCTTATCCTCGAAGAGGGCGTACCAGTCGCAAACCAGCAAAAGCAGGTTGAGGATATAGATTTTAGATCAATTCTTTCAAGTTTATCTTCTTTATGGTTTGCTAACAAGACTTGTTTCTAAAAGAGAAGTCAGGACATCGATTCATTCTAATTATCAACTTGGTTATTGTTGTTACAGATCCATCCTGTGAATGCAGGTTGCCTTTATTGAGTTTAGATATTTACGTGCCAAGAGACGAGCGGTTTCGGAACTTGAAATTATCAGATTTTCTAGCTTATGGTGTGAAGTCAATTGTTCAGACATTACTCCCAGAGATCAAATCTTTATGTGATAAAACTATTAATGAGTTTGATTCCTTTCAAGATGTTCTGGATCTTTATGAAGGAGGAATGACACTACCAACTGAAGTATTAGGCACCCTAAGGGAACTAGTTCCTTGGCAGTTGTTTAGGGAACTGATGCGTTCCGATGGCCGTCAATTTCTGAAGTTTCCAGTGCCTGATGTCATAAAAGGTATGCAAATGTAATCCACCCTCTCACTCCGATCGAACTCTATGACGTCAAGCTTTCGAAAAACTCCCCTAGAATGCTAAATTATTACTTGTGGGGTTGCAATTCCAGAGAGCAAAACAGCTTGGAGGACAGATGAAGAGTTTGGACGAGAAATGCTTGCTGGAGTGAACCCGGTTATCATTCGTCGACTCGAAGTATGACATGCTTCAAATCTGTAACTTTGTTTACTAAATTTCCAAGGCTTCTTTCACCCGTAATTCAATTCAAATGTTGCTTTGTAGGAGTTCCCTCCAGCCAGCAAGTTGGATCCTAAAACATATGGAAACCAGAACAGTTCCATAACAGCAGAACACATAGCAGAACACTTGAATGGGCTCACTATTGATCAGGTACTGTACATACTTCATTCATCTCCTTAAACTACAACCATGAGGACTTTTTTCTTTTAGTATCTTGATCTTTATGTTACTTGCTGATCAGGCTTTGGAAATGAACAAGTTGTTCATTCTAGATCATCATGATTCACTGATGCCATACATCAGTAGAATAAACTCAACATCCACAAAGACATACGCTACCAGAACACTCCTCCTTCTGCAGGACAATGGCATCTTGAAGCCATTAGCAATTGAACTAAGTCTACCCCACCCTCAAGGTTATTATCATGGAGCAGTCAGCAAAATTTTCACTCCAGCAGAACACGGCGTCGAGGGATCTGTTTGGCAGTTGGC
The DNA here is from genome assembly GCF_027475165.1 of Benincasa hispida. Taxonomy (NCBI): domain Eukaryota; kingdom Viridiplantae; phylum Streptophyta; class Magnoliopsida; order Cucurbitales; family Cucurbitaceae; genus Benincasa; species Benincasa hispida. The sequence continues at coordinate 2,821 of NW_028325626.1, forward strand.
TAAAGCTTATGTCGCCGTGAATGATTCCGGATATCACCAGTTGATTAGCCATTGGTATTATAACCTGAAATGCTACAACAATCAAATCAATATACAAGATTGATTATCTTCCTCAATTAAACCCTTAATAACTCAATTTTACTGAACTTGCAGGTTGAACACTCATGCTGTGATAGAGCCATTCATCATTGCAACAAACAGACAATTAAGTGTTGTGCATCCAATCTATAAGCTTCTTCATCCACACTTCAGAGACACAATGAACATTAATGCCATGGCTAGACAAGTTCTCATCAATGCTGGTGGAATTCTTGAAACCACTGTCTTTCCAGGAAAATACGCCTTAGAAATGTCAGCTGTTCTTTATAAGAACTGGGTTTTCACAGATCAAGCACTCCCAACTGATCTAATCAAGAGGTGGGTTGTGTTCCATATTCCTAAATTTCATAAACATGACTCTGAAAATTAAAATTCCCTTACCCCATTTGCAGAGGAGTAGCAATTCCTGATCCGAGTAGCCCCCATGGCCTCAAGCTTCTAATAGAGGATTACCCTTATGCCGTCGATGGACTCGAAATCTGGTCTGCAATTGAGAAATGGGTCAGAGATTATTCTTCATTCTATTACAAATCAGATGAAATGGTTGAAGAAGACACAGAAATTCAATCATGGTGGACAGAGCTTCGCACTGTTGGCCATGGGGATTTGAAAGACGAACCATGGTGGCCTAAAATGAACACAAGGGAAGACTTAATCCAATCATGCACCATCATCATTTGGATAGCATCAGCCCTCCACGCCGCTGTGAACTTCGGGCAATACCCTTATGCTGGGTACCTCCCGAACCGGCCGACAGTGAGCCGGCGGTTCATGCCGGAACCAGGGACGCCGGAGTTTAAAGAGCTGGAGACGGACCCAGATTTAGCCTACTTGAAGACGATCACGGCTCAACTACAAACGATATTGGGAGTATCGCTGATTGAGAGCTTATCTCGACATTCGGTGGATGAGATTTATCTAGGGCAAAGAGATACGGCGGATTGGACTAAGGATGAAGAAGCAGTAGCGGCGTTTGAGAGATTTGGGGATCGGCTGAGAGAGATTGAAGAGAAGATTATGAGGATGAACAATGACGAGAAATGGAGGAATCGAGTTGGGCCTGTGAAAATGCCTTACACATTTCTGTTCCCTAATACCTCCAATCACTATGAAGAAGAAGGCCTCAATGTTAGAGGGATCCCAAATAGCATTTCCATTTGAGAAAACTTTTTTATTTTTATTATTATTTTTTTTTTTTTTTGAGATTATGTGAGGTTGCCAATTGGATTTGAATAATAAAATTATGTTTATTTTATGTTTTTTACTCATTTTTATTTATTTGAATTATGGGTTTAGCCTATAAAGTTTGTGTTTTTTTAACTTTTGAAATTATCTTAAGAGCAATTTGGTATGAGTAAATGAGAGATGAGAATTAATGAGGGGGATGTTTGATAAATAGGTATGAGTTGAGTTGAGTTGGGTGGATATTTATTATCATGTTTGTTAAGTCCATGAAGAAAACCTATGGGTTATTAAACCCCATTTTTTACCCACTCAAAACTCTTCTTTTTTTATCCCCTCAAAACTAGGACCTTTTATATTAATATGATTGTTTTCAAAACTTATAATATTAGAGAAATATTAGACCTTTTATATTAGAGAAATATTGTTGTTTTGCTAGAAGTCGAGGATTGAGGATTGGATTAATGTAGAGGTTGAATGTTGAGAACTCGATAAATAAAGAAAAACTTGGAAACAATGTATATTAGGGTTGTTGTAGGTTGAAGTTTCGACATAAATAACTCGACAAACAAAAAAAAACTTGGAAACAATATGTATAAAGGGTTGTACATAAGTCGAAACTTAACCCTGTACAAGTGAAATCTCGCTAATTTTGTGATGAGGATCTCGCTCTAGAAGGAAATCTCGCTAGAAATGTGGGTTGAATCTCGCTAATTTTATGATAAGATCTCGCTCTAGAAGGAAATCTCGCTAGAAATGTCAACTGTTGAAATGCAGAGCACACACATGGGTAGACTTGCATCGTGGCAAAATGAGAAGTATGAGCTAAGAGCGAGATCGTTGAGAGTGAGATCAGCGAGAATGAGACCATTGAGATCGAGACCGACGAGATCATTGAGAGCAAGATTTTGAGCGAGAAAGTGGGAGAGAACGAGACCAGCGAGAAAGTTGGAGAGTGCGAGAGTAGAGAAAGTTGGAAATATGTTATTTGTTAATGGTTGGTCACATTTTTTTGAAATACTAGTTCACAAATTTTTTTATTAATGGTTGGCGACATTATATTTTTTAATCTGATACTTCTCAAATTTTTTATGAATTATGGGTGAAATAGTAGTATTATGTAATTTTTTTTTATCTAATAATAAGTTCATTTCAATAGGTGAAAAACAATGAGGATCTCGCTCATGAGGGGGATCTCGCTCTAGCGAGATCCCCTCATGAGCGAGATCCTCATTGGGAAATAACACCATAAATCTAAACTATAACCCAATATGCCCAATACGACGCTTGACATCGTTTGCTATTCTTTCTTAATCATGAAACATAATTCGGTAGCGAGATCCCCCTCATGAGCGAGATCCTCATTGGGAAATAACACCATAAATCTAAACTATAACCCAATATGCCCAATACGACGCTTGACATCGTTTGCTATTCTTTCTTAATCATGAAACATAATCCGCTAAATACCTTACCCTTTCAGGAATAACTTGTGTATCCCTTTCCCTATAAAGATGGATACTGTCGAAGACCTCTTTTCGATCATAAGAATTATTTTGCACTCTCAAATACAGTTGTTCATAACACTAACCACGTTATTGAAAAACTACCGAAGGATAGAGAGACAACCGACATATGCTAGGCACTGCATTAGGCAGTTGACCTTCTTTCGCCTAATTTACGAGAGTGACTTGGCATGTCGTGAAAGCACCCGAATGGATAGACGTACCTTTACGATTCTATGTAATATGCTATGGTCGACTGGTTGTTTGGAACCAATAAGATGTATGGACGTCGAAAAGATGGTTGTGATATTCCTACACATTCTTGCACACGATGTCAAGAATCGAGTGGTACGTGGAAACTTTTCGAGGTTTGGTGAGACAGTTTCGAGATATTTCAATGCAGTTCTTAGCGCAGTCTTACAACTTCACACTGTTTTGTTAAGAAAACCAGAACCGATCACAAATACATGCACCGATGGAAGATGGAAGTGGTTTCAGGTACAAAAAGTACTCAGTTTTTTACATGAATACGTCATAAATATGCATGCAACGATAGATTTTTTTTTTTAATTCATTCTGATCACTTGAGAGAAACAGAATTGTCTAGGTACGTTAGACGGCACATACATTAAAGTGAATGTTAATGTCGTCGATCGACCTCGATATGGGATGAGAAAGGGAGAGATTGCCACAAACGTTCTTGCGGTATGTGATCAAAATGGGAGTCCGTCTTCGTTTTGCCAGGGTGGGAAGGGTCTGCAGCCGATTCAAGGGTTTCTAGGGATGCGGTTTTGCGACCGTACGGATTGAGGGTTCCAAAGGGTATTATAATAACCGTATACGTTATTTAAACATGCGTACCTGCCACAACACATGTGCATGACATTTCGAAACGTGTACAGGATACTATTACCTATATGATGCTGGATACCCCAACGCTGAAGGATTCTTAGCGCCGTACAGAGGGGAATGATACCATCTCTCTGATTGGCGTGGAGCAGGAAACGCACTGACAACTGCAAGAGAATTTTTCAACATGAAACATTCTTCAGCAAGAAACGTTATCGAGTGAGCATTTGGGTTGCTAAAGGGGCGATGGACTATTCTTAGGGGAAAATCATTCTACCCAATACAAGTCCAATGTCGAACAATAACTGCATGTTGCCTTATTCACAACTTGATCACAAGGGAGATGGGAATCGGTGCAATGCTTGACGTGCCCGATGAGGAGAATTCTACATCAGTTGGTCTTAATGGGGATCATATTGAATTTGTTGAATCATCAGAGGAATGGACCAAGTTCAGGGATGACTTAGCAGTCGAAATATTTACTCAATGGCAAAGAGCTTGATTATTCAATGTTCATTGCTTACTTTTCTTTTACTACTGAATGGAATTTAATTATGGAACATTCCAAGTATGTCGTGAAAATGTTTTATGCCAAGACTCTGTGTGAACAAGTTAAATTGGAACATATAATTTCAGCAGTTTATCCTTTGTTTGTGCATGTGTTTAATTTATAGCATCTTTTCATTCAACAAACGTATGCATGCAGCATAATGGCAGGTAATGGTAAGATGTCTAAACACGTATGGTCAAAGGTGGAGGACACTAAGTTGGTGGAAGCTCTATTGTATTTGGTGGAGACTGGTTAGAGGTCCGATAATGGGACGTTTTGACTAGGATACCTACAACACTTAGAGCGAATTTTGCATAAGAAAGTCCCTGGGTGTGCACTGAATCAGAACACCATTGAGTGCAAGGTGAGGAGTCTGAAGAAACAATACAACGCAGTATCAGAGATGTTAAGTCAGTCGAGGTTCGGCTGGAACGAGGAGTTCAAATGTGTCCAGGTCGAGAGGGAGATTTTCGATCTTTGGGTTCGTGTAAGATTCTAGAAAAAAAATGTACGGATACGTGTTATAATATAAATATTAATAATGTGTATGTGTATCAATGCAGAGTCATCCCAATGCGAAGGGGATGTGGAACAAGTCATTCCCACATTACGATGACCTCTCCACGGTATTTGGGAAAGACAGAGCAGTAGGGAAATCAAGTGAGGACCCATACGTGATGGCGACGAATGCATTCAGAGAGTTTGAAGATGAGATTCGACTTAGATTACAGGACTGTCACACCCCTGAGGTTCGCCAGACAGAGTCACCATTAAATCAAGATGAAATAGATGAAGAGCCAGCAGAGCAATCTACAGGTAGAGCGAGTGTACCTACCGAGTCATCTCGAGGCAGTAAAAGGAAGAGGTCATCATTCCAAGCTGAAATGATCGACATCATGAGATCGACTGTTGAAATGCAGAGCACATACATGGGTAGACTTGCATTGTGGCAAAAGGAGAAGTATGAGCTGGAGTTCGGGCATCGGAAGGAAGTAGTAAATGCCATATACAGCATTGATGGCCTGGATGAGGATGATCAGATTGACCTTGTTGTCACAGACATTCAGAAGACAGATTACTTCCTTGCAGTACCAGAACACACACAGAAGAGGTACTGCCTCCGTCTACTAGGAAGAAACATGTAGACTGACCACACCCCTATATTTTGTTTATAGCTCTTTTGGATAATAGCAAATGGACAATGGACTGTCATGTTGAAAAAAATGATAACTTTTGCATACTTGAAAATATGTAATTTTTGTGTTTGTAAATATAACTAATATTATAAGTATCGAAAAGAACATATATTTTGTAAATTTTTTTTGGATATATATACATACAAACATTCAATATGAAATATATATACCTTCAATATATATACATACAATATACAATATACCAATTAATTGAGCAGCAATATGAAATATATTTTGTTGGTATGTTTTACTAATTGAAGAGAATTAGAATTATTACAGTTTTTGAAAAGAATATATGAAAAATAATCTATTATGTTCTACAAATTGAGAAAAAAAAGTGAGATCGTCCAGTTTATGTCATAAATGATTTGAGAAAATACGTGTATATTTGAAAATTAATCAACAATAGCAAAGCATAAAACTAAAAAAATGAAAGAATGAAATAAAAAACAAACATAAAAAAATAGAACTAATCTCAGTCACAAAAAAACTGCATCAGATCCTCCAACTCAACTCAATTCAACTCTGCACAACAAACACAGACAATAATTATCAACTCAACTCAACTCTGCACAACAAACATAGACAGTAATTACCAACTCAACTCAACTCTGCACAACAAACACAGATAATTTAACTCTCCATATAATAATTACCAACTCAATTCAACTCAACTCTCTACTTTTATCACATACCAAACACACTCTAAGAGTTTTTGATACCTTTGTTTGGTGTAAGATTTATGAGATTCGATATAAAATAGTATATTTTCCGACATCATTTATTTCATGAATAAAGGTATTTTTATAGCTTACAAAAGTATGAGTTTTTTCTATCCCTTTCCTTTTTAAACTATAAAATTTAAGGAAAAATTTTAGTTAAAAATTGTCACGTGGTTTTTTTTTTGAAAAAAAAAATAAAAATTATATTTTTTATGTAAAAGGAAGAAAAAGCATGAGACTTTATAGTATATATACATAAAGTTGGCTCTTATTTTATATATATATATATATATATATATATATATATATATTCAATGTAAAAAAAAAGATACGTTTTTTTATTAATTTCATAAATTAAATACAAACTTATTATGTTTGTACATTTTTTAAAACGTTCTCATGCTCAATTGAATATATTCACTTTTTATTCTTCGAAATCTTATTCTCAAACATGTTATTCATATATATACTTTATTTCAAATCGTAAACTAAATAAACCAGGTATGTATTTTTTCTAGAAAAAATGAAAATCAAATAAGCAATTGTATTTACTTGACCACAAGATTTCTTTTGGGACAATGCAAAAAAAATTTAAATATATTATTTTTGAGAGAGACAAGAAATTGATTAAAATTTATTGAAAATATATTTTCTTGTACTCACTATTTATATATGTTATCATTGCATGGGGTAAAGGATTTTCTACATTCTTTAACACCCTATTAAGGGTTTATACATTTGATCAAACCGATCACTTATGTACAAAAATCGGATTTCATTATAATAATTTAAGCACCAACAGGTGTCGCCATGAGAATAGAATCAACATCATTGCAGCTCCGGTTGGTCATTTCATCATCACTATCTAATTCTACGCTCATCCATATCTCTGAAACTTCTTGTACTAGATTATGCACGGTCTCTACCACATAATCCGCCTCCTTACTTTTCACAGTCTTCCCAACCTTCATTTAACAAAAACAACACCGTATAAATTATATTTTTCAACAAATTAAAATTTTTTACTACATATCATTAATTTATGTTAATATTACATTTTTGTATTTATTTGATTCATAAAATTTCAACTTTGTGTTCAATAGGTCAAGCTGAACTTTAAATAATGTTTTAACAAGTTTTTAATTGACCTTCAATTTTGGATCTAATATGTCACTAAATATTTAAATTTTATATTTTACAAGTCATAGACATGTTCAACAATTTTTTTTTTTTTTAAAGTTGGGGAAAAAATAATGAAACTAAATTCGATTTTATATCTATTAAATCAATTAATTTTTAAAAATTTTGAACATACCAAAGTCTATGTGAGAAAAAATTTCAAAAGATAGAGAAATCTATTTGATATTTTTGAAGTTTAAAAATAAAAATCTGTATTTTAATAGTGTTTTATATAACAATTTGATTTTAGGTTCATCTGAGTACACTGTTTGTTATTATTATTATTTTTATTTTTTTACAATATTTGAAAGTACATATTTTATTTTATACTATTGACCCAAATACCTAATAATAAGAAGAAGAAAATCCTTTTGTAATTTAAATTGAAAATCCTTTTGTAATTTAAATTTAATTTTAAATTCTCTTTCGTGTGGATATAGATGACGTGGCTCCACTATTTGGATGAGATCCGTACCTACTTTTCGAATAACAAACTAGTAGATGCCACGTGCCATTTTCAAAATATTTTTTCCCATTAATTGGAATAAATCCACTTTACACCATACACACAAATTAAAGGAAGGGAAGCTGTTAGACGACTTCTTGATCACTTTTAATATTAAGATTATTTGCATGTGATTAACTGATTATCAAAGTAATAATTAGAGAACTTTTTAAATATAAAAGGTATTTAAAAATATTTACACTCTATTGCAAAAAAAAGTCCTATAAATACAAAACACTATAAAGTATAAATATCTTTTAGATTTTTCTATTTATGAATTTATCTAACAATTTTATGTATTTTCATTATTTAAACTTTTTATTTTGAAAAAGACAAAATGTTGATAACAACTATTAAGTAGCTCATTAGAAAATAAATAATGCGGATAAATTATATCATTTAAAAACTTTCATGACTTTTTTCTTTTTTAAAAAAAATCTCACATTGATCCTTCAAATATTAAATTTATTAACTTTCAATATTAAAATCTATGAATATTTTATATTGACGAAGCATCATAGTGAGCTTACATGATTTTAAAAAATAAATTTATGTAATCTAGACTACCTAAACATGATTGATGATCAAATGATGATCAAGAAGATAATTTATTAGAACTTCAAATGTTTATTAGATTTTTTTTTTTTTTATCAAATTATTATTAAACCTAAAAGTATAAGCAAATAGATTATATTAAATATAAACGTTAATTGGATAGAAAATTATCTAACAAGAATTTAAATACACGACGTTGTGTTTTAATTATATATTGAATTATTAGCTTAAATAGCCTTCACAATTTTAAAAGTCAAAAACTAAAATAAATATTTGAAGAAAAATTAAATGGTAAAATAAAACTTTATGCATCAAAATTCAAAACAAAATAAATTGTGTTAGGTATTAAAAAAAAGAAATTTAGCACGTTTAAAAGACGGGAGAAAGGAAATTTCTTACCAAAACGGTACGGAGGCCGAGGGCTTTTCCGGCGGCGATGTTGCGGACGTTGTCGTCAAGAAACAACTGCAAACAACAACAAGATAAATAAACAAACAACTAAACGAACGTCTGTGGTAGAGACCGACATTTCTCATAAAATATCACAAATTTTATTGTGCGATGGCGTACCGTACGACGAGGGTCAACATCGGCGACGTCAAGCGCGATTCTCATGGCATCCATCGATGGCTTCAAAAGGATCGGAAACTCATTTGGCCGAGTCGCCTTTGGAAGATTTGGGTTCATTGTCTCGAAACATATGATCTTCTCGAAACAATCTTCTAAACCGAGTCGACTGAGCACTTCAGTTGCATGATTCATATCGGAATTTGTGAATATCTACAAATTGAACAAGTGATTATCAACATTAAATTAAAAAATAACAAAAAGAATCGATTCATACCTTTAAACTTTATCGAAACTTTATCAGTAATATTAATTAAAACTTTAAATTAATAATGGTTTCAAGTTATCAACTTTTATATCTGTATCAATTCACACCTTGCATTACTTTGGTTGAAAAGTACAAACAAACTTTTGTTCAAAAAGTCGTAACTTTAACTTACGAGTTTTCTGTGAGGAATGGCAAGTAAGAGACGCCGGAGCTGAATGTCTTGTTTGATCCGGTCGTACGGCAACCTCCCGTGCACGAAACTAAGAAACCATAAATTACAAAACTTTACGTTTTTATTCGAGAATTATTGGGTTATCACTTGTCTTTTTCTCAATCAAAAATTAATTTCAATCATTATTATTTTAATAAAAGCTTACCCATGGTAATCATCGGCTTGGATGTCATAGCCCAATGCCTGAACATAATTAAATACACACACAAAAAGGGAAATTAGCACATAGTTTTAGAACTCTGGTTTTGTAATAAAGATTTTAATTTGTTAATGATGAGGAAATTACTCGTAAACCAGCCAGGGTGCTGCCGTATGTTTTGAAAAGCTCTGTTCGAAGAATGGGAGCTTGGGTTTTTGGGAATCCACATTTCTCGATGAGAAAATCTGTCAAATACCCAATTTCACTACTCAAATTAATCTTCAAGAACACTAAATCCCATTGATTACAAACTAATAATATAATCTTTAAGAACAAAACAAAACAGTTCTTTTGAGACCTTCGATGTTTTTCTTGCAAGCAGCAGCAATTCCAGTGTTGAATGGGTACAGAGTGTCATCTAAGTCTGTATTGAAAAGAAAAAAAAGAGTCACAAAATCTTGAACCTTCAGATCTTGGAAAAGAATAAGAAGAAGAAGAAGAGGACGAAGATACCAAAAATGAGGCAGTCGAAAGAAGAAGCCATGGGTGAAAACAGAGAGAAACAGAGGAAAACAGAGGGAAACAGAGGAACTTAGAAGGAGCAATAGAAAAACAGAGAGCGAAGAAGGGAGGGAGGAGGAGTGGCATAATATATAGGGAAAGGGGCAAGAGATAACGCGCTTGGATAAACATGTGTGGCAATGCTGACTCAGACTCCTCGTTCTTATTATTATTTTAAATTGCATTTTTTACTCTACCCAAAAATAAAGATATGATCTTCGTGACAAAGAATTGATTATTATAGTATTTGTATTTGAAATGTAGATTATTTTAATTTGAATTATAATAATATGTATTTGAGGTATAAACTTTTTTAGTTTGAGAAAAAAAAAGTTAATACAGTAGCAAAGAATAAAAAAAAATGATGAATGTAAAATAGTAAAGATGGTAGAAAATAATAAATACTGTTAAGTGTTTTGAAATAGTATTTACTGTAGTTAATTCGATACTATAAAATTTAATATTTATTGTATCAAGAGATGGTTATCAGGATAGTCCTTCCCAAATATCCTATAAAATACTATTTTGATTACATTACTTTCAAAATATCTGCTTTACTTTATGGTCTTTTTTTAAAAATGTGATTATTTTTATCATTTCGTCATTCGACCAAAACTTTAGCACGACACTTCACACACTAAAAGAGTACAAAGATTATAATGGACGTTTTGAAAGCAAAAGAACCAAGATAGTAATGTAATAGTAATTTAACCTTCTCTTAAACACATTCATGAGTTAAGTTGAGTTGATTTTCTAATATTATAAACACAACTCGATTGTTTAGATGATAAATTTCTATAATCTGAAAAACTATTTTAAGTCATGAATACAACCACAACCAACTTATAAATTTTGAGTCGAATTGAGACAGTTTCATCAAGTTTCAACTAAAACTCTGACTTTATATTAATTTATTTAAGTTTCCTAGCTTTCAAATATGTCTTCAATCAAAGGTGGTCTAAAAAGCCAACATTTTGAAAACGGTAAATAACCAACCTAACTTTGGTTTAAAATGCCTTTGGGTTAGATATAAAAATGGGTTGTAAGGGACTAAATTTTGTGCTAGTCATAAATTTATGATTATATATTTTTCCAAACCAGGTTGGTTTTGTTAGGTTCATCATACTCAAGAATTGATAATCGTAATGGACTGAAAAAAATCAAATATCAAATTTATCTCAAATTAATTTTTAACTCAATAGAATTGTGAGTTCAATTGGATTGAAGTACTTGTGCTTGTTTGAATTACCAATCTTCTTGAACATTCTACAACTTATAGTATTTTAACAATTATCGGTCGTAAGTTAACGTTTATACGCTCTCTAATCTTCACCCGTTATTTTCTTGTTACATATTCAACAATTTACTTTTTTTTTAAAAAAAAAAAAAAAGTGAATGAATAGAATGAGCGTTATTTTTCTATCATATATTCAATAGTGTTACATGAGTTTCTTCGTGCATGTGATATCCTAACGAACAAATCCTCCATCCAAATTTAGTAGTTGCAATGGAATTGAATATAGAGATCTAAGGCATTGGCTACTCCATTTGCGTACTCATAGAACACGTTGGATATAAAATATGGAAGAGTGATGTTATCTCCGTAAACGTTAAATGTCATCGATTATTAGTAGGAACTAATTATTGCACAAAATCCTCTCACAATTAACGAAAGAACATAATACGTTTCCACTTGAAGTGAATATCAGTATGAAAAGCCAACGACAATTCATCGTGAAAGAGTATGAAAGTGTAAAGTTATTAGTCACATTGTTAGGTTAGAATTATTTATAGATAATGTCCATTTGGTGGGTCGAGTTGGAATGGGGCCTAGCCACCGGTTTGATGTTGAAAGTTTGATCAAGGTTAGGACGAGACGAACGTTCGCCGTTTTCAAGCACGTGTCCAACTCGACGTTTTGGACAAAGCACAACCACCCACGTGCGACTTTGCGGCCTTCCAAAGCAATTAAAAAATCCCCGTTTAGTTTTAATTTCATTTTCATTATCTTTTAATTTTTCTTTTTAATTCTATATAACTTCCCACCTCTTAATTTTTCAATGGAAGAAAATGAATAATATCTCCATGAAATTCATCACTTCAATTACTCTCAACTCTTTTTAAAATTTAATTACTCATTCAATTTTTCTTTGTCGAAACCTCTCTATATGGAGACTATTTAAACAACAAAATATATCTCTTCAGTTTGGCCTTCTTCACGCATGTCTCTTTCCTTTGTAAAGTGAACAGTTTCAGCCATCCGTCAATCTCCTAAAACCTTTTGAAGGAGGAAGATTTCTTCCAACCGAGCACTTAACCACTCATATAAGCTTTAGAAAGACTAATGGTCTAACTTTTTTCCTTCAGACATCAAAGAGTATAACAAGTTCAATAAAGGAGCCTAGAGAAAAATATTTAAATTGGGCCCAAAAAAGTGAAAGGACCTGGATATATTAGGCTACCAATAACACAATATCAATTCTATTTGAATTTCGATCTTACAACATAGATAAAAAAAACATTAATCCAAAAGATCGGGTTAATCAAAAGAATATTGTTATTTTAAAAAACAATTAGACAAAACAAGTACTTTTGAAATTATTAGGTAAAACATGTAATTTTTTTGAGAAATTCTTATAAATAGAAAAATTCAAAAAATATTTACGCAAAAAGTACTTTGAAATTTTTTTTGCAATAAAAATGTAAATATTTTTTATCTTTAAAAATGTCCATTTTTTTTAAATCTTTTATAGAATGCGTCTTTTCAATAATACATTCAAGATTTCATAACAATTTTTTCCAAAAAATTAATGTGGAAGAATGATATATATATATATATATATATATTTGAAAAACTAACGTTAAAGATACAAATCTTCTTTAATGCATTTCATAACAGACAAAAAAAATTGTATATTTTGTCTAAATAATTTTAAAAGTACTTGTTATGTCTAATTATTATTTTTTTTTCCTAAACAACATCATTCCTCCAATAATTTATGGTAAAAATATGTCAATATAGTACGGACATGTATGCTTTGTAAGGGACCAAGGGTTGTTAACTAAACATAGAGATCAACATTGTAATCTGACCATTGTTAATTGATCTATCAATATTTGTACAAGTTCATATGATGTCAATTATAAATTTATCAATTTTTAGATAAATATTTTATATTTATTCAACTTTATCAAAATTTACTATCCTATTTGACATAAGATTGAATGCTTAGAATTTAGACAAAAAAAATTCAATTTTATTTCTAATAAATCAACTAATTTATAAAATTTAATCAATTAATTTATAAGATTTTTATGTATGTTAATGGCGTATTAAACTCAAAATTAAAATTTCAAAGACATTTTAGTTACATATTTAAAAGTTCAAATATTTTATTTACTTTTTTTTTTTTTTTTTTTTTTTTTTTTTTATAATTTTCTTTACTTCAACGACATGTGAAATCGAGAGATTTTAACACTCCATCTTGGTTAAAGGAAAGTTATGGTTAAATTGACCTAATTTTATGTGCGGAATAATTTTTAGAGTTTTGGGACTATCGGTTCAATTTTGTAGACGATGATTGCAAGGTGATATTTTTGTTTTTGTTTTTTTTCTTGTAAAGACAAATTGTTGTGAAGCGATTTGACCAACATTTAAGGAGTCCTTTATCTTAAAGTAGTACAAGATGTTAAAATATCTAAAAATGTTTGGGCATCCAAAAGACATCTCAAGTCTTTTTATGCCCTCTTTAAATATGAATTTTTTAAATTTTCATGTTGAGACATTTTCTTTTTACTTCTTTTTGCACTTCCTTTTTCTTTTGTGTGTGTATATATATATATATACTTTCCTTTATTTTCATTCTTCTTTATTCCATTTTATTAATTAAAATAAATACTATCAACTATATAATCTATTAAATCAAATAATTATTGTCTTTTTTTTTTTAAATATGCTAAAATATTTCAAGTCTAGATAAAATCAATACCTAATATCATAAAAAAAATTTACATACAGTAAAAAATGTCAAATTATTTATAGAAATACCAAAAAGAAAATACTGCTAGACTCTAAAAAAGTCAAACTATTCATTAACGTTTATCAGTGATAGACTTCTATAGATTTCTATCCGCCTCTATTAAAGAAGATTAAAATTTTACTATTTTATGTAAATAGTTTGCGTTATATTTCTATTTAAAACTCCCCTAATATCATTTCTTTTTAAAAATTTTAAAAAGCTATAAATTAACCCGTTTAAAAAACATTTAAAATTAATATATGGAATTCTCATAATTAATAGAATATTGAATTATTAAAGAAACTAAAATTTATATAAATTTAGTTATATTAAATTAATATAAAAATTATCTAAAAATAAAAAGGTATCTTTACACATCATTTCAAGACATTCCCATTTAAGAAGTCCTACAAAACAAATTTGGTGATCTAAATATTTTCTAACATTCTTACAAATTCCCTGAAAAACAAATATGGTTCCTAAAGATGCCAAACATTATATGCAAATTCCACACATATGAAAATTTAGACTATCTTTATTATTATTTGTTTTTAGAAAGCCCATTGTTTTTACAATTTTGGATATTTGTAATACATAATAGAATAAGAGGAAAAGTCTAAAAATATATTATATTCTTTAAAATATTTGTAAATATGGATAGGTTGACTAGTCAATCTTTGGATTTTTTTTAATTTCTAATTTTGCCACCACTTGTCTTATTTTGATGCACACCTTTTTTTAGTCTTCTTATTTTCTTTATTTTCTTCGATTTTTCTTATTCCTTCCTTTTTTTTTTTTTATCATTTTTTTCCTTCTCAAATTTTGCTTCCCCTCTCTTAAATTTTTTTTCTTTCCTTTATCCGATGTTTGTTTCTTTCCTTTATTTTTTATTTTATTTTCTTTCCTTCTTTTTTCTTTTCTTTCATATCCTTCTTTTTTTCCTTTCTTTTTCACTTTTTTTTTTAATTTTCTTTTCTTTCTTCAGTTTTTACTTTTTTTTTTTATTTTCTTTCTTCATTTCATGCTTATTCCTTTCTTTTTCTTTTTATTTTCTTTTATTTCTCCGATTTTTGCTTATTCCCTTTCTTTTTCTTTTTCTTTTTGATTTTTTTTTATTTTTTTTTTCCACAAGAATTATGAGGCTGAGTTTCGTACCCAAGACTTGAAAATACTCAATTCGTAAGTGACTTAACATTAACAAGCCAATCATCAAGTTTGATTATTATAACAAATAATAAATATAAATAACAAATGAAAGTCTATCAGTGATAGCTACTAATATTTTCTATCATTGATAGCTTAATCTTTGATTATATTTTCATAGTTAATAGCCACTTATAAAAATCTATCATTGATAGCCAACTTCGTGAATTTAATTAATAAATTTGAATCTCGTACTAAAATGTAAGTGAAATACCTAGAAGTTATCACTAATAGCATGTTTATCAGTGATAGAAGTTATCATCGAAAAGAAAAAGACTTATAAATGGTTGGGAAGGACAAGAAAGGGACAAGAAAGGGGCAAGAAGGTGTTCAGTGACTATGATTGATAGAAACTACTACTGATAGCGTGTTACCAATGATAGAAGCTAATACTAATAGCATGTTATCGATAATAGAAGCTACCCGATAACACGTTATCGGTGATAGAAGCTACCACTGATAGCACATTATCGGTGATAGAGAACTATCACTGATAGCATGATATCAATGAGATCATTGATAGCATCTTATCAGTGATGTTATCAGTGAAAGAAGCTATTATTGATAACCGCAATATAAGTGATGTTAGTGATATCGGTGATAGAACTTAGGTGATATCTATATATCGAGTTTCTTTCAAATGTGATAACTAGTTATAGAAGTTTATCATTGATAGCCTTAAGTGTTAATATTTCAATGTTGATTCTAATTGATAAAAGTCTATCAGTGATAGCGACTAATAGCTGCTATTAGTGATATCATGATAAAAGATTATTAGTGATAGTTACTATGATAATCAAAGTTGTTGGTCTTCTTTCAAATTTGATCACTATTTATAAATATATCATTAATAGTCACCGATAGACTTAAGTATTAATATTTCAAGGTTGATTCCAATTAATGAAAGTGAATTAATGATAGCTACTGATAATTGATAGAAAATTAAAAGCTAATATTTCAAGATTGTATTATTTTTTTCTCAAATTGAAAGCTATCGCTGATAGCAACTATCATCGATAGCAATTGATAGAAGCTATCAGTGATAGTAGCTACTATGCTATCAGTGATAGCTTTTAATTTGACAAAACTAGGAAGATGCGAGCAAAATGGTGGCTAGGCATGAGTTTTTTAGTCTTTTACCATTTTTTTTTATCTATATATGCAATTATTATATCCTTGTACTACATATTCTATTATTTTGGGTTTGAATTCTATTTTGCAATTAACCCTATAATTTTTCAGTGCAACAAGTAGTGTATGAAAGATTTGATCAATTTCCAACCTCATGTGAAGAAGTACATATAACTTATTATCACTTTAAGTTTATTTATCATAATCATATTCACATTTAAACACTTCTTTTCATATATATATATATATATTTTGTTATAACTTAGTATGATTTAATCCTAAATTTTGATAACTTAAGTCCTGTTTGGTAAAATTTTGATTTTTGATTATTTGTTTTTAAAAATTAAGTTTGTAGACACTATTTCTACCTTTAAATATCTTTCTTTATTATCTACTTTTACCAATGGTTTAAAAAACAAAACCAAAATTCAAAAATTAAAAAACAAAAAATTTTAAAATATTATTTTTGTTTTTGGAATTTAGTTAAAAATTCAACAATTATATTAAAAGAAAGATACAAATCATGGTAAGAAATGAAGAGAAAATAAGCTTAATTTTTTAAAATAAAAAACGAAAAACGAAATGATTATCAAACGAGATCTTAACATTTATTTTCATTTTATCCTTCAAATTATAGGCCTAATGTTTTGAACTTAATTACCTCATAAGTCAATACAATATTATACAATATTATATAATATTTTATTCATATCAAATATACCATAAACATTAAAAAAAAAAAAATGAAAACAAAATAAAACGAATAAAAAAGTTGACAAACCAAAACAAAATCTAAACCCCATCATTTTCAAAATAAGAAAACTTAAATCATAACAAGAAATTAACTCTAATATTATATATTTGCGATTATTATTGCTTCACTTATCGATAACCACTAGCTCTTGCTTGGGAGGAGGTGTTGAGAAAACGAAAGGCTTCATTGTCTTTATACGGTCACATTTAGCAATGACGTATTCCCAAATAATTGAACGAACACTCTTGATTAATTAGTTAATTAACCCCACTAAGCAAGAAATTTGGGTTTCAATTATTAATTGGCGATGGGACGTGGGTTGTGACTTTATGTGTGTTACGTAATTCCATTGCTAACTTTATGACTTTTTAATTTTTGTTTAAAATTATTATCAAATGTAGAAAATAACCAATAATTTGAAGTAAAATATTTGAAACGAATATTACAATATATAAAATAACTTTTTGTTTGGTTGTATATGAAAATATTATTAGGAATTAATAGAAATGAATTTGTCGATATTGTTGTCATCAAAGAAAGTAGTATTCATACTATTATATATTGTATTGCAAAACTCTTTGATTATTTTCATGTCCGACCTTATAAAATTTTACAAAAGAGAGGTGGAAATCATTATATATCTCCATCAGACTTTAGTTCCAAGCCTAGTTTTCATAAACCTTTATATATATATATATATATATATATAAGTTCGAGTTCAATTATTATCAATGGATAGAGATTACTAAAAGTGTTTTCTTGGACTTAAAATTTCGTTAGTTTTATTATTGATTTGTGTTCGTTGATGTTTTTTATGTTTAATTTGTAGAAATTGTGTATTTGGATAAAAATTGGTTAATTTGAACTTGAAATGACGAAAATACCCTATAGTAGGTCAAAGTTTGACCTAAGGCAAGAAAGGGGTAAACAAGATGAAAATTAGGGCAAAAATGAGTGTGGACGACATTGCAGATAGAAGGCACTAAAAAAAGGTAGCACCTTGGCACTACAAAATTTTCATGTGGTGTTCATTTGTTTTTTAGATAGCGCAGCAATGCTACCTTACACTATAAGGATTTTTTTTCTTTTCTAATGGTTTTTCGGCCGATGCAACAAAAACTGTTGCCAAACCTACATTTTACTAACACATTTTCAATGCATGGGTAGAACATCATGTTCGTTAACGAAAATATATTTTGGGTAACAAGTTGTGTGGTCTTGGTGAAAATCATTAGGTTGGGTTTATGCCCACGCAACTTTCAGTAACTACCGATGCAACTTGTATGGCCAAAAACCCCTAAAGCCCACATTTTAGTTTTTCCCACATTCTCTAAAAACTCTTACCCACTTTATGATGCTGCGACACTACCTCGATTTTTATAAATATGTCTTTCTGCCGTCAATATTTGGAAAAGCTAGTCTTATGGTGTCTTTAGAGTTCGTCAAAGGCCTTTACTGGGAGCTGATTTCTGGGTAGAGACGATGTTGGAGCTTCCAAAGGAATGGATGATCGGGGACATTGTTGAAGGGTGATTTCAAGCTTGAGGATGACAGTTAAGAGTGTGATTTACATCTCTTTCCCTCTTTAATCGTATGTTTTTTTGCATTTTGGATATGATGTAAATTGTCTTTAGTTTGTAGTCCTTAGGGTTTATGAATTTGTTTTTGAATGGTTGAAAACTATTTCTTTTGCTTCTTAGATTTGATGAAAGCATAAACTATTTTAGCGTGTTTATTTTTATTGCTTTAAAAAAATTGGTCACTGTTTGGACAATAATTATTTAATGTCTAGCTTGAGAGAAATGGCACTAGGTAGGATCTAACATGCTAAACTGTTAATCAATTATGCACGAAAGTGATATAGGAGATTAATAGAGATCAATGAAAAAGGATTGTAACGTTGTACCTAATTAGTTGATTGCATGAAAATGAGGTAATGATTAGGTCTTAGAAAGAGTTGAGCTTGAGAGAGGATACCTGAAAATAAGACTTCTAAGTTTATAGTTAGCATTTAATCAATCTAAGATTTAAACAATTAATTTAGTTAATCCATTAATGAAGCCATTACCCTAGGATGTTTGCTTGATTTACCTGATTGTTATCTTTTATTTTCTTTCTAGAATTGGATAATTAGTTTCTCTAGATAAAATTAGACGGATCTATGAATAACTAAAGGTATATATCAAACCAATTTTCTAGAGGATCACGGTACTCAGTCTCTTGACTATTTTAACTATATTATTACTCGATGCGTGCACTTGCACCTATTAATTACATGAAATATCAATCTTTGAGATGATAATCAATGTCTTTTATTATGATCTAAAGTAGTCGATTTTTTTTTTTTTTTTTAATAGGATTGCCTGGTTGATTTTAACTTTTTATGACGTTATACATTATGGTTTATGATATATGTAACTATAGTGCCTTTACACTAAGATAGCACAAAAGGAAATATAATAGTGTAGTTTTCCACCTAAAGTTGAGGGTAAATTATAATTTACCCATTTTACTATCTAATTGGTTCATAAACTTTAAAAAAACTTTATAAAGTCAATAGATTTTCAATTATATCTCTAATAAGTTTTGAACTTTAAAAATGTCAATAAGATTTTCAAATATTCAATTTTGTATCTAATAGAACGTAACTCAACATATTTCAAACACTTTTTTATTTAACAATCTTCTATAAAATCGAATTCTGTATCTAATTTATGTAAGTGAATTTTCAATATAGTTTGATTGGTATTTGAAAATTTTAGAATTATTCCACTTTGTTGCTAAACTTTCTAAATATTTACAAGATCAAAATTTTCTTCTAAAAAATTTGAAGATATTTATAAGTTCAATGAACTTGAAAAAACAATTGTAATATTTTTGGTTTTAGATATAAAATTCAAGAATTTAATAAAATATTTGAAAATTGGAGAGAGATAAGAGAGTAGTTGGATAGCCAGGTCAACAACAGCATTCCAACATTATCTTTATTCTCAATTATTCGCAATTATGTTATATTTTTACCATATTTAAATTATATTCCTTCAACTTTCGAATTTGTTTTTGTTTTTTTTTTTTTTAATTTTCTTGTCAGTAATCTTAATGAATAATTCTGCAATAAGTCTTTCCGTGGTGTTCGACCAATCAAATAAGCAACTGTAAGAAGAGATCGAAACGTCAATCTATCATGTTAAAAAAAAATTATGTCGATTATCGTTAAATTAACCTCTAATAAGACTAATATTTATTTTTTTTATAAGCAAACTAAAGTCAATGTATTGTAATACTAAAATATAAAACGGTATATATGTTATAATAAGTTCATAATATCAGTATTATTGTTCGAAATTATAATTTTTGATATATTTAGATAATCATATTTGTTTTATATGAATATATCTTTTTTTTAAAGAAATTTTGGACTACTTATATAACTGTATTTAAGACTTCTACTCGGGAATGTCTTAAATTTATATAATGTTCCAATTAATTTGTAATTAATTTAATATAATTAAATTTATTTTTACATTAATGCAATTTATATTATTTTTGTATTTTATTTTTTTTTAATAAAATAATATATATTATTTTAAGAGTTTTTTTTGTAAAATAAATTTGAATTTGAATATGAATATCTTTCTTAAAAAATAAGAACAACTACAATATAACCAATAAGAATATATATATAGTTGACAATATTTATTTTAGTTATAAAATGTAAACAAAAGAGAATGATATATATCGTTTTCAAGATTCCCACATTGACTATATATATATATATATATATATATACTAAAAAAGTCAACATGAAATCTTGAAAACCAATATTTCAATAAGGTATAGAAAACTTTGAGATGGTTTGACATTTTCAAATGTTTAGACATTTTATATTACTGCAAAACAAACACGATAATCTAGATGCTCATATCATGAAAACCTTAGATTCTCATGAAACAAATAATCCCTAAATGGAAGAGAAAAATGCACAAATCAATATTGTATTGTTCAACAACAATTTTGAAAGTGTGTTCCGGAATTTTTTGGGTATGCGGAAGGTGTTAGCAACCCACAACACCTGTTTAGAAAATGGTGACCAAATTTTAAATCTTGAATTCAAAATATTCTTTTTTTTTTTTAATAAAAAAATGTCTTATTTTACCCCAATATTGAAGTAAGAATTGTTGGGTTATTGTCATAAAACTCGCTGTTTGTTATTAAATATATTCTATTATCAATAAAGATGCTGCTGACGTTTATTCAATTAAACTGTTGTTGAATATGTGAATTTCATTTATAAAGTCTAAATCCAATAAACTAAAGATTCATGGCTATTATTTGAATACATGAACTTTATGTGGAGACATAAGTGGATCAAGTTCAGTAAATAGCCAAAATGGTCTATAGTATGTGAACAAGGTTGGGTACCTTATTCTGGTAACACAATCGAATGTGGCCCACTATGTATTTGTTACAATTTGTTGTAAAGTTCTACAAACGAAATGATCCTGATTCGTTCATGTATTGACATGAGGAGTGGGGACGTCCTATGCAATGAGTTTGCATAAGATCGGACTCAAAATTAAGTCACTCTTGCTTTATAATGTTGTTTACTGTTTAAGACTGACTATTTTAAAGCGACGACCTAGGTAATTTGACCTTAATCCTAAGCTAACTATGAACTCCTGTTTATTCAGGATTATCCTTAGATTTGCATGGGTGAGGATTGGCTCAATAGCGCCGGCTCAATAAGCCTCCAATTTTAGGGGTAAGACCAGGTAAATAGCTGGGGACATAGGGTGCAAGATGGAATTCACTCCTACTCGCTTTTAGGGATAGTAGAGAGGTTGTTCCCTTAAGTGCTGACTCAGGTCTTAAACAAGGGGCCCCACCCTCTCATTGGCTTGAAAAGGACTCCATTTAGTAATTGAATCACAAACCCATTGTTCATTAGATGATCGGTGGGACTTGAGGAGCAAGATGTAATCTTGGGGTAAAACAACTTTTGACCCAACCATTATTATGAACAACTGTGAAGGGTTAATTTACTGATCATGGTTATATCGAGTGGATATAATATATCTATAGTGAGGGGAGTGCAACTATTGGGCTTTAGTGGAGTGACCCGGTAGTTAACAAATGGTGGTTAATTAGGTTAAAGAGTTTAGCCAGTTAATCGTGGATCGTTGGAGCCCATGATCTGTAGGTCCATGAGGTCCCCTACTAGCTCATATCGGACTAAACCTTAGAATAGTATGGCGAACAAATTTGAAATATTCAAATTCGATTTTTGGAGCAAAGCATTAAATATATACGTTATATTTAACCTACTGTTTAATTGTGAATTAAACATAAAGAGAGAGAAAATAGGAGATATTTAAATAAGATTTAAATATCAAGATTATGAACAGGGATTCATATAAATTGGGATAAGTATTGGATTTAATATTAAATTAAATTAATTAAATTGTTTAGTTAATTATTTAATATTAATTTAATTTTAAAGTTGATTATTAAAATTAATTTTGAAATTAAATGGAATTGGTCAAAATTGCATTAAAAGTCAAATCATTGACTAGGTAAAAAATGCAATAGAAGTCAAATTGTTGACTTTTGACTTTTGAAAGTAAAAAAGTCAAATTTTTCGACTTTGGACTTTGAGAGTCAAACTTTGACTAAGTTAGTGAAAAGATCTAACATTTGTGAGTGGGAAATACCAACTTTTGCATGGCTAAGTGTTGATTTCATTTGAAGACACTTGTCTCACTAAGTCCCACTTTGAGTTAGTGGATTTTTGAGTGTCAAATTCTCATCAAACTCAAAGTTGCATGAGTTTGCATATAATGGTCTTTAAAAGCGAGTGTTTAATGTTTTTGAAGGACTTTTGGCCATAGTGGGTTTTGATGAGATTATGTGATAATCTCATCCTTTTTTCCTCTCAAAGCTTTAGCATTTTTTCACTCCAAACTAGTCACTCACCGGATTCCACCATCCCCTTCTAAGGCCAGAGAATAGTCAGGAAGACTCTCGTGGTGGTCTACGAAATGTTCGTAAGAAGATTGGAGTTGATTTGGAGAAGATTTAAAGACTACGAAGGTTGTAATCTTTTTCTTTTTTTACTTGTTTTATTGCATGCATGCTTATCTTTGTAATTAATCTAATTAGAATACTTTAGATCATTTTTTCTTCCGCTGCGCATATGTTCGATCCATCAATCCCATAAAATAAGTGAAAAGAATCCATCAATTGGGCTATGCTAGAATAGAAGGAATGTTTCTCATCTCAAGAATGTGATAAAATATTATAATTTCTCAAATCCGTCATAGGATAACCTTTTAGTTAAAGTTTTTTTTTTTTTTTTTTATATTAAAAAATATTATTTTAACTAAATCCATTTTATCTTGGGTTCAAAATTTCAGACTCCCAAAGAAACTCTCACATCGTGAATCTAGAAAATCAGATTCCCAAATATTTCTAGATTTCGTCGTAGGAAATTTTAGAAAAATATAATTGAAAACAAAATTTTGAGAAAAAAAGATTAAAACATCTTTTTAACAAAACTTAAAAAGATTAAATTTTAAAGATATGAAAATAAACTTAAAAGTGTTGAAAATAATAAAGAAACATTATTAAAAAAAGTTAACATTAATTTAAAACGTAATTTATATGGACAAAATACATAATTTAATAATGCATTTAAAGAAATTACGAACAAGCAATAATATTTACAAGAATATTAAAAAATTAATAAAACATATTGGAAATCGATTTTAGACTCTCAAAGAATCAACTTCCTCACCTCAAGATTCTAGAAAATTGGACTTCCAAATATTTTTAG
>NW_028325627.1:0-2201 GCF_027475165.1 Benincasa hispida
GATTGATACCAAGTTGAAGGAAAATGGTCTAGAGCAAGAAAGAGTAGAAAGTGTTGATGTGTCAACTAATACAATGAGCACACTGATAGATCAAATGACCACGATGACCTCGCTCCTTCAAATGTTGGCTAATCAACAGAGAAATATCTCTCAAGGTTCAACGCAAGTTAATGCGTTGACGCATGTGGCCGCAATGAATTGCATTCAATGTGGGGAGGGACATCCAACAGAAGTCTGCCCGTGGAATCAATAAGCCGTATATTCTATCTATAATGAGTCATTTGGCAACATCTACAACCTTGGTTGGTGGGATCACCCAACTATAAGTTGAGACGGGAATCACAACCAGGGAAGCCATAGTTTCCATCAGAATAGTTATCAAGGGGATCGAGGAAACCCTCCAGACTTCACTAATTCGGACTGTATTCTAGGTCACTCTCAAAGTATACCACCCTATGACCAACTGTTCTTATATGATGCCTCTTGCAGTACCTCGTCTCTGGAGACTTCACTGAAGCATTATATCGAAAAGAGCGAGGCAATTAGACAAACGCAATTTGATTCCCTTAGAGGTTTGGAAGAGCAGATTGAACAACTTGCAATTGAGTTGAAAAATAAAGCGCCTAGTACGCTGCCTAGCAGTTCAGGAGCATCGAGGCCACGAGGTAAAGAGCAATGTCATGTAGTGACATTGAGGAGTGGTAAAACAACAACCCCTGTGTTACCAGTACCAGATCTAACAACAAGGCCAATAGATCTAACTGTCGATGATGACCAATCAACCAGTAGTGGAAAAATTATCAGTTCAAGAGTAAGTACACCTACAAAAGATGAAGCTCCTCAAGACTTGAATTCTAAATCAACGCAACCTCTAGCTAATGAACACAGCAAGAACAAGACCTCAACAAACAACCAACTAAAACAAGAGGTAAGGCGGGATCCTCCACCTTTCCCATCCAGGCTGAAGAAGAAAGATGATAGCAAGCAATTCCAGAGGTTCCTAGACGTTCACCGACGGCTACACATTAATATTCCCTTAATAGAAGCTCTGGAACAGATGTCGAGCTATGTAAAATTATTCAAGGATATTCTTGCTAATAAAAGGAAGATCGGGGAGAATGAAACAGTTGCGCTAACGTATGAATGTATTGCACTGTTTCAAAACAATATCCCCACCAAAATGAAGGACCCTGGGAGTTTTACATTGCCTTGCTCAATAGGAGGGAAGAAGGTCGGGAACGCACTGTGCAATTTAGGGGCGAGCATAAATTTAATGCCCATATCGATCTTTAAAAAGTTGGATATTGGCAATGCAAGACCAACCACGATCACACTACAGTTGACCGATAGATCTATAACGCATCCTGAGGGCAAGATAGAGGATGTACTCGTGCAAGTGGACAAGTTTATCTTCCCCGCAGACTTTATTATATTGGATTATGAAGCTGACAGAGAAGTACCTATCATCTTGGGTCGCCCATTTCTCGTAATAGGCCAAGTGTTGATCGATGTGTAAAAAGGAGAACTCACCATCAGAGTTGACGATCAGGAAGTGAAGTTTAACGTTTTCAATGTGTTGAAGTACCCATGTGATGTGGAGAACTGCCAATACATTGAGGAACTGTGGGAAGAACCTTGGCACGAG
The DNA here is from genome assembly GCF_027475165.1 of Benincasa hispida. Lineage (NCBI taxonomy): Eukaryota > Viridiplantae > Streptophyta > Magnoliopsida > Cucurbitales > Cucurbitaceae > Benincasa > Benincasa hispida. Next base: position 1,646 of record NW_028325627.1, read on the forward strand.
CCCCTAAAGGAGCTGGAGGAAAAATATTTTGGAATTGGTGCAATGTTGGAGGAGGATTGCGCCGCAATTCCAGTTGAATCAAATTTTGAACCACTCAAGTTATCTGAATGAACTTCACAACACACTAAGCCATCTTTGGAAGAACCACCTGTGCTAGAGTTAAAGTCGTTGCCTGTGCACCTCAAGTATGCTTACTTAGGAGGTAACAACACGTTACCAATTATCATTTCTGCCTCGCTGAGTAAGGAGAAAGAAGATGCACTTATACAAATCCTGAGAAATAACGCAAAGGCTTTAGGATGGACCTTGGCAGACATTCGAGGAATCAGTCCCTCATACTGCATGCACGAGATTCGTCTGGAAGAAGGAAAGACAGGATCGATGGAAAGGCAATGACGCTTGAACCTTGCTATAAGGGAAGTAATGAAGAAGGAAATAGTGAAATGGCTGGACGCAGGTGTCATCTACCCGATATCTGATATCAGCTGGGTAAGCCCAGTGCAGTGCGTTCCGAAAAAAGGAGGGATGACAGTCGTCACTAATAACAAGAATGAAT
>NW_028325628.1:0-56460 GCF_027475165.1 Benincasa hispida
TGGACTCATGAGTTAAAAGAAACTTACAATTTGAACAATTAAGTTGGATCTTTAAAAAGGTAATTGCATTGAGTAACACCATTAGGACTAATAATTAGTGTATAACAACATTTTAAAAGAATTGTAAATATAGTAAAATTAATAAGTGATAATTTCTATCATTCTATCCGTGACAAGATCCATCATTGATAGACACCAAGAGTTGGATCTAAATTTTACTATATCAATAAATTCTTTTGCATGGTTTAATATCTTACTTTGGGCTTGATTAATATATTTGTAACTAGGGGTGTAACAACTCAGATTTGTACGCATACACTACAGGAAATTAAATATTGAAATTTATTGGATGATAAATATAAATACCCTAACCTTAATTTAGGAAGCAGAGAAACAATTAAAAAAAAATAATAAATAAATAAATAAAAATAAAAGAAAATTAGAAAGAACGAAGGTGGAAAGAGCGAGACTCTAATTCAATGATAAATAAATAAGAGAAAATTGGAGAAAGCAAGAATGGAGAGAACGAGATTCCTGGAGAGAGCGAGATTAAAGAGAAAATTGGAGAAAGCGAGAGTAAGAGCGAGATTCCTGGAGAGAGCGAGATTGAAGGAAAATTGGAGAGAGCGAGAATTGTAGCAAGAAAGTGCGAGAGAGCGAGAGCCACACCAGCGAGAAACCTAGAGAGAGCGAGAGTCTGAGAAGAGAGCTGCGCGATCGAAGAGAGACAAAGGAACTTGGAGAAGCGAGAAACCACCACCAACTTGCTAGCGAATGATTGAAATTGACTGGGGTGAATAGGCTGGCGAGAGTAGAGAGAGTGAGATCCCTCGAGAGCGAGATTGAAGGAAAATCGGAGAAAGCGAGAATTGTAGCGAGAAAGCTGGAGAGAGCGAGACGGAAGAGAAAATTTGAGAGCGCGAGTGGAGAGAGCGGGATTCCCAGCCAGAAAGCTAGAGAGAGCGAGATTTGGACGGAGCGAGATTTGGACAAAGCGAGAGTGGACAGAGTGAATTCCTAGCGAGAAAATTAGAGAGAGCGAGATTCTAAGAGCAGAGTGAGCGAGATTTGGATAGAAGCGTGAATTATGCGTTGAATTTTGGCCACGATCTTATAGATTATCATGGAAAAACCCTAAAATTGAATACAAACAAAGAATAATGACGTAAGGGCAAACGTTAGCCAAGATTAGGTGTCTTATTGAGAGGAATCCTTCAACCCTAAGTAATTTTAAAGAAGCCACCTGTATGATGATTTGTCACACTGAGAAGAGCTGAAAACTACTATAAATAGGACCCTTTGCCGAAGATTTAACCCATTCTCAAACAAATCTCAATAACAAAGAATCGTGTGAAAAAGTAAGTTTGAGTGAGGAAGTTCTGTGAGATTAAAAGAGAAAAGCTCGGGTAACTACAAAAATTTATTCTTTTGATTTAAAAAGGGAAAGCTCTACTAATCAAATCATAAAGAATAATAAGGAATCTCTCTTTAAATGTGAATAATAAGGGATCTCTCTATAAATGTTCTATGGTAGTGCACCTTTATTATGTTGCATGATTATGTTAATTGTTATATTGCATTACATGTTTAAAACATGTTTCTCTACAAGGGACCCCATGCATTATGTTTGTTCATGATTACGCATTATGTTCGTTCATGATTACGTTAAAATAAAGTTTTAATTAGGTGTAAGTTATGCTTCTAGTCTAATCTTACGTTTATGCTAATGGTTGATGTTGGATGCGACTCTGGCCCTACTGATTGCATGACCCACTAATCATCAGATGAGTTAGTTTCCGCTTAAGTCCTCATCTTCCTATTAGGGCGGAGAAATTTATGTTTCCAGGGCTGGTAGGGCATGTATGGTTGCACCCTTCCAGGACTAGTCTTACGTTATGTTTACGCTAGGGACTAGCAGGTTGCACCCCTCTAGTCCAATATTACGTTTATGCTAATGGTTGATGTTGGATGCGACTCTGGCCCTACTGACTGCATGACCCGCTAATCATCAGATGGGTTAGTTTTCGCTTAGGTCCTCATCTTTCTATCAGGGCGGAGAGATTTATGTTGGAAGCATAACCGACCACCACATGTTATTATACGTTTTCGATCCCAACCATATGTTTTCATGACATGTTGCTTGTGATTGTGCATTTGGTCACTACCCTACGTGAGAACTACTTACTGGGTATATTATATACTCATCCTATATTTTTTACAGACTTTTTAGGTAAGGACACAGCGTAGATGGCAGAATTGGACATCCCTCAAATGGCCAACCATCAAACTCACTATTATAGGCACATGCATTTTGTACCACCACGCTAATGTTTTACGGATCCTGGTGTTTTAATAAATAAACTTTTTATATAGATTTTCTATCTAATTAATAAAATTTAGATATGTTCTTTGAAATTTTCACCAAAACTCATCTCATGATAGAAAAGTCTTAAGTATGCATGTCGTAGCGGTCAGATCATAATGTGTAAGGATCCGGTCGTTACAAGGGGTGTTCAAAAAACTCGATGACCTGAAAAAATTGATCGACCCAACCCAACCCATGCGGTTTAGGTTGGGTTATCAACTCATTTGGGTTAGGTTGGATTCAAATAAATGAAAATTTTATGGGTTGGGTTAGTTCATGATTTCACCTAATATAACCTAAACCAACCCGAATTTATTATTAATTGTAAAATATATTTTTTATTACTTATAACACAATTATTTATACATATATTGATTTTATTTTTATTTCATTCCAATATTTTTTTTAATAATTTGGTCTCTATGTTTTGGGTCTAGTTTCTATTTGGTTTCCATGTTTCAAAATGTTCCACATTTAGTCCTAAAAGTTTTGAGTTTGGTTTCAATTTAGTGTCTACGTTTCAAAATATAACAATTTTACCCTTGACATTTGATTTTGTTTCAATTTGGTTCCTAGATTTCAAGATTTTTACTTTTAACCTCGATCTTTTACTAAATACTCATTTTTTTATCTATAATGTTTGTGTATAAAATAAATTTAAAACAGTTAATATAATTATTAATTAAGTTTCACTATTTTTCATCATATTTAAAATTTCACTTCATAGTTATTTCAAATTAATTAAGAGGCAGTGACCAATGATTGAGAGTGAGTATTTAATGAAATATTGAAATTGAACGTGTAAAAGCTTGAGAGCTAGGGACCAAATTGAAATAAAAATCAAATCTTAAGGGTAAAATTGTAACATTTTGACACAGATTAAATTGAAAGTAAATTCAAAATTTAAGAATTAAATATGTAACATTTTTAAACTTGAGAATCAAATAGAAATTAGATCCATAGGGACCAAAAAGATATTTTTTCCCAAATTTAAAAAAAAAGTTATTTCACTTCAATTTTTTCCTTTCAAAATCTCAAATTTAAAATATTATTCATCTTCGTTTATTTCTCTTTTTAAAATCAACATTCATAAACTATTTTAAACTTTTTTGTTTTGAGTGATTTTGAAAATGACTAATTTTGAAAATGACGAAAGTGATTTTGACAATTTTAGTCACTCCCTTCTCTCTCTTAGTTTCATTCAAGGATCAATTTGCTAGTTTTGCACATAAATATTTAACACATTTCTTATTCACTACTTTTTTTTTAGAAGAAAAAAAGTTGTAGATAACTTCCTCAACGTATGTTATGATATTTGATCCTATTATTATTTGGTATATGGTATTCTATTGAACTATGGATTGTGTGTCATTCTTTAATTTTATTTTATATGATATATCGTTTATTACTTTTTTTTTAAACACTAACGTCATTTTTAGGTGAATGCTTTTATATATTGTCTTATATGATTTATTTTTTCTTTTGTATGTTTGATTTGATTTTTGATTGCCTTCCCTCTCTTGAAATTGATTTGATTTTATTTTTTCTTTTGTATGTTTGATTTGCCTGCCCCACCCCAATGAATATTGAAATTGAACGTGTAAAAGCTTGAGAGCTAGGGACCAAATTGAAATAAAACTCAAATCTTAAGGGTAAAATTGTAACATTTTGACACGGATTAAATTGAAAGTAAATTCAAAATTTAAGAATTAAATATGTAACATTTTTAAACTTGAGAATCAAATAGAAATTAGATCCATAGGGACCAAAAAGATATTTTTTCCCAAATTTAAAAAAAAAAGTTATTTCACTTAAATTTTTTCCTTTCAAAATCTCAAATTTAAAATATTATTCATCTTCGTTTATTTCTCTTTTTAAAATAAACATTCATAAACTATTTTAAAATAAACATTCATTATAAAGATAATACTATGTGTAAAAATATAGTTTATTCCTATAATTTCTAAAAGTTAAAATTTAAATATTATAATATCATAGTCAAACTTTTCATTTAAATACTACAACATTTATGGCTTAAGATAGAAAGTCTTAAATGTTAAAACAATTTAGAAATGTATTAAAGTACGAAAAGGTTGAAATGTTAGAAAATAACTAACTTTTAATACCAGAATTTTTGTAAAAACTATATAGATAAAATAATAATAATAATAACTAGTATAATATTTATAATAATAATTATTATTATAAACTCTATTTATGTAAACAGAATATGAGTTAACAACGACAAGAAGAAGAAGTAATTATTATTATATAAATATAATTATATAATATATTCATTGGGGTGGGGCAGGAAACCGGGGTGGGAACGAGGTCGGGGACGAGGACGGGGAATATCCCATCCCCGTCCCCGTTTAGCCAATGGGGAAATAATTATCCCATTCCTCGTCTAATCGGGATTTTCCATCCCGTTCAGGGCGTGGACCTCGCGGGGTAAATGGACATCCCTAAGGAAGAGCATTGAAAAATTCAAAATTTACTCCAAATTATCACGTTGAACATTAAATTTCATTAAGTTAGACTCATACGATATTTACCAAATCGTGATAAAATTTCATTGATGAATTAATTGTAATGAGTATGAATAGCAAATGTAATTGCATTTTTTTTTTTATCTTGTTACTGTTATGGTTAGCTCTGAAGGTCAAACAGTAATGGTATCAGTAAAAGTGTCAAAATTCATATTTTTTTGGCCGGCTTTATAAAAGGCAGAGAAGTTCCTCTTCTTCCTTCTTCGATTAAAGCAGGTAGCCGCCGACTCTTCTTCTTCTTCTTCTCCTCTTCTTCCTTCTTCAATTAAAGCAGGTAACCGACTCTTCTTCTTCTTCCCCTGGTTAATTTTCTTTTTTCTTGTGATTTAGGGTTTTTTCATATCATCATCTAATGTTGAACTAATTCTCTAATTAGGTATGCTTTCTCTTCTGTCCCTTTCCCTTTTTCAGAGATGAAATTTTCCTCTGTTTGGGGATTAGAAATTATCGAGAATGTGAAATAGTAGGGTTTTAAATTACGAACCCTAGTGTTTTCCCTTTCGGTCTTTTCTGAAATTAAATTTCCCCTATGCGTTCTGTTTCTAAGCTTTACACACCAGGATGATTTTCGCCTGAATGAAATAGTAGGGGTTTTTGTTCTGTGTTTGATTGAGTGACAGATAACCGAGAAGAAACCCGGCCCCTACATGGGCCATATTTATGTAGGTAGTGGTGGGTGGGTGGGGTTATGTTGAAGTTTCTTCCCACATTACAAACCATGTCGTAGGGATCTTAGTGAAATGGAAGTGTGTAACATGGGCCATATGCAGAGTGGAGCAGACATGCGATGACTTTAAGCCAATAATTAAAAAACAGTTTAATCAACTTGGAAGAGAGGTTTAGCAGTTGAAGAAGCCAAATCCCCCACATGACCATCGAGGTAGGCGGAAAAGTTTTCCACATGGTGTCATGATGTAAGGTTTGTGTCATAATACACAAATAACTTATAAATTCTTCAGTCATAACAGAGCACACAAAGCATGATGTAAGGTTGTTTATTTGTACCTTTACTTTTCTCCTTTTCTTTCATTTTGATGGTTGGTTGAGTCTTTGGTTTTGAATATTAAGAATGTATGTAAAAGAATTAACAACTTGAGCCTTTTCAATTTAGTATTTACTGCTAGCTTAACATGGAATAATGTAGAAAATGTCATGTAAAGGATCAAACCAAATCAAATAGATAGGAAAAGTGGATGTTGTTGCTAATCTGGACAATTGATTCACTTTTGCTGATTTTGGATCTGAGGTTTAATGGGCAAAACAGATAGTAAGATGAAACTTATTGCATGATGATTGGGCTTCCTACTTCCATTCTAAACTTTCTGACTTTGTTTTACCTGGAAAATACTTCTCATTGAGATATAAAGATAGACGGGGTACCTAAGTTAATATGGCGAAAAGAATGCTATTAATTTGTTCTTTGTGAGACATTCTTTTAGTTTTATTTTATTTTGTACCCATTGTTAATTTTATTGCACTCTCTCTCTTTATTGTCCTTCTTTTATCGACATTTATGTGATGTTGTTTTAGTTTATTTTGTTCGTTATAGTTACATTACTTTTCTAATGTTGTGTTGTTTGTTCAAGTTTTATGTATTTTTTCTCTTTTCTATTTCATCGACTTTATGTCTCTTTTAATTTATTACTCTTTAGTTTTAGTTTTTGTATATTATTTTTGTAAACAATATTAATTTGTTAGTTTTGTAAGGAATATTTAATGCATTTCTTGGTTGACTACTTTGGATAACACTTTTTGTATGGTAAGAGAAGGGTGGTAATAGGTACCCAAGTTTTCTTCTTCTTCTTCTTCTTCGTCAGTGTTAATTAATCGCTTTAATTACCTTCTTCTTCTTTGTTAATCTTCTGGTTAGTTTTATTCTTCCTTGTGGTTTAGGGTTTTTTCTATTGGCCTTTTTTACATCTGCATGATCATCATCATCTAGAAGCTAGCAATTTGAGTGAGAAATGGTTAGTTATTAATTTTATTCCTCAATTACTTTTTAATTATGGACTAATTAGTTTTCTAATGTCGAACTAATTCTCTAATTAGGCATACTTTGTGGAAGCCAAATTGCAGAACAAATTAAGGAACATCACATATAACTAATCTAGGTTTGTGTGAAGTGTGCCTAATTATGTGCACGAAATTACTAGACCTTTTTTGTTATGATTCTAATTTCTCATTTTAAAGAAAACATTCCTAAACTATTTTCAAAATATTTTCTGACAAGTCTCTTCAAATTTGTTTTCAAAATATTTTTTTTCAAGATCACTTTCAATTTTTTTTTTGTTTCGAGGGATTTTGAAAATGACGAGAGTGATTTTGAAAATGACGAAAGTGATTTGGTAAATTTTAATCACTCCCTACTCTCTCTTAATCATCTCAGGTATGGATCAGTTTGCTAGTTTTGCACATAAATATTTAACACATTTCTTGTTCACTACTTTTCTTTTAGGGGAAAAAAAAAAAAAAAAAGCTGTAGATAACTTCCTCAACGTATGTTATGATATTTGATCCTATTATTATTTGGTACATGTTATATTCTAATGAACTATGGATTGTGTGTCATTCTTTAATTTCACTTTATATGATATATCGGTTTGTTACTTTTTTTTTTTTTTTATACACTTACGTCATTTTTAGGTGAATGCTTTTATATATTGTCTTACATGTTTTATTTTTTTCTTTCGTACGTTTGATTTGATTTTATTAGCCTTCTGTCTTTGTTGTCTCTCTTTCATCGATATTTATGTGAAGTTGTTTTAGTTTATTTTGCTTTCTGTATGTTAGTTTTGTACAAAATATTTAATTCATTTCTTGTTGTTGACTACTTTGGATAACACTTCTTGGATGGTAAGAGATGGGTTGATTTATTTTTCTATTATCAGAGCTGAATTCTATTATTGATTGTATTTTGTGTGTCATTTATTTTAGGGTTAAATGACAAATCTGCTGATAATATTTACAAGTAATAGCAAAATATCAGAGTCTATATGCGCTAGATCACGATGGACCACTATTTGACAAATACTGGTCTATCACGATCTAACATAGATAGACAGTGAAATTTTGCTATATTCGTAATTACTTTGGTTGGTTTTTGTATATTTGAAAACAAAATTAATTATATTTAATTTTAAAATCAAATGTAGAATTATGCTGAAAATATTAACAAATAATAGCAAAATATCACCGTCTATCTGTGATAGATCGCTATAGACTATTATCTGACAGATATTAGTTTATCGCGATCTATCGCGGTCTCTCGCAGATAGACAGTGAAAATTTGTTATATTTGTAAATATTTTGTTTCATTTTTCTATATTTGAAAACGCCATTTATTTTATTCATGTTTTAAATCAAATGTAGATTTTCTTTATAATTTGGGGTGAAAAAGTTATACCTTCTTTTTCTCTATCTATTTTGTGACGGTTTTAGTTCCCTCGTATTTGGTACATTAGATTTTGACGACTGCTTGTCCTATATGTTTTCTTTTTTCTTCGGTGTTTTGATTTTGTTTGACAGATTGTAGATTATTTTTCTTTCTTTAGTTCTAGTTTTGTTTTTTTGTGGTTTTTATTTTCCTTTTTTTATTTTATTTATTTATTTGGTTATATTTTAGAATTAATTTTTCTTTTTAATGGATGGTTCAATTATTTCTTCATGCTCTGCAGTCTAATTTAATTTGATTTTTACTTATTTTTTATTTTATAGGATTTATTTTGGTAAATTGTTTTTCTACTTCTGCACCATGGGTTTTTGTTTTTTTAGCTTATTTTTTTCTTTTCAATGAAATGTTAAATTTTTTCTTCTAGAATTTGTTTTGATACATTGTTCTTCTTCTATTTGCACTATGGGTTCTAATTTTGTGACCCTTTCTCTATTAAATTCCACAAAAGTGTCAAAAATGATTATACTTATTTGGTCCTATTTTATTTATTTTTGCACCAAATGTTGAATTATTTTCACGATGGTTGGTTTAATTTGTTCTTTGTGAGACATTCTTTTAGTTTTATTTTATTTTGTACCCATTGTTAATTTTATTGCGCTCTCTCTCTTTATTGTCACTCTTTTATCGACATTTATGTGATGTTGTTTTAGTTTATTTTGTTCGTTGTAGGTACATTACTTTTCTAATGTTGTGTTGTTTGTTCAAGTTTTATGTATTTTTTCTCTTTTCTATTTCATCGACTTTATGTCTCTTTTAATTTATTACTCTTTAGTTTTTGTTTTTGTATATTATTTTTGTAAACAATATTAATTTGTTAGTTTTGTAGGGAATATTTAATGCATTTCTTGGTTGACTACTTTGGATAACACTTTTTGTATGGTAAGAGAAGGGTGGTAATAGGTAACCAAGTTTTCTTCTTCTTCTTTTTCTTCTTTTTCTTCTTCTTCTTCTTCTTCTTCTTCTTCTTCTTCTTCGTCAGTGTTAATTAATCGCTTTAATTACCTTCTTCTTTTTGTTAATCTTCTGGTTAGTTTTATTCTTCCTTGTGGTTTAGGGTTTTTTCTATTGGCCTTTTTTACATCTTCACGATCATCATCTAGAAGCTAGCAATTTGAGTGAGAAATGGTTAGTTTTTAATTTTATTCCTCAATTACTTTTTAATTATGGACTAATTAGTTTTCTAATGTTGAACTAATTCTCTAATTAGGCATACTTTGTGGAAGCCAAATTGCAGAACAAATTAAGGAACATCACGTATATCTAATCTAGGTTTGTATGAAGTGTGCCTAATTATGTGCACGAAATTACTAGACCTTGTTTATTATGATTCTAATTACTTTTAGGGTTTTATAATTTCAGATTAAATATTATTGGGCTTTTTGGACCAAGGTGGGATTCATGCACAAACAAACCCCAATTCTCAACTTCTGCTACATCAGGTTTTTTTCTATTTCATTCTTCTTTTTTCAATATATTCTGGAATTTGCTCAAGTTTTGCAAGTTTTGTAAAAACTCTTAGTCAAAATATTTTCTCAAGTTTTGGAAGAAGTTGTTTCTTTAAAAGTTTCAAAATTTTCTTACCAAAACATTTTCTCAAACGTTTTTCTTCCTTTTATTTCAAAAAGTCCCCTTCAAATTATCTTTTCAAACTTTTTTCTCAAACCTTTTTCTCTTTAACTTCTCGTATTAAAATATTCTGCTAAAAATTTTAGGAAAAATATTCTTTTGGTCTATATGTGGTTGGTCTAGTTTCTATTTGGTCCCCATGTTTCAAAATGTTCCACATTTCGTCATAAAGTTTTGGGTGTGGTTTCAATTGTGTCTCTAGGTTGATAAATATAACAATTTTACCCTTGACATTTGAGTTTGTTTCGATTTGGTTTCTATATTTCAAGATCTTCACTTTTAACCACGATCTTTTACTAAATACTCATTTTGTTGTCCATAGTGTCTTTGTATAACATAAATTTAAAATTATTAATATAATTATAATCAATTAAGCTTCACTATTTTTCACCATATTTAAAATTTTACTCCATAGTTATTTCAAATTAATTAAGAGACAGTGACCAATGATTGGGAGTGAGTATTTAATGAAATATTGAAATTGAACGTGTAAAAGCTTGAGAGCTAGGGACCAAATTGAAATAAAGTTCAAACCTTAAGGGTAAAATTGTAACATTTTGACACGGGATTAAATTGAAACTAAACTCAAAATTTAAGAATTAAATGTGTAACATCTTTTAAACTTGAGAGTCGAATAGAAATTAGATCCATAGGGACCAAAAAGATATTTTTCCCAAAATTTTAAAAAAAGTTATTTTCACTTCAATTTTTTCTTTCAAGATGCCAAATTTAAAATATTAATCCTCTTCGTTTATTTCTCATTTTAAAGAAAATATTCCTAAACTATTTTCAAAATATTTTCTGACAAGTCTCTTCAAATTTGTTTTCAAAATATTTTGTTTCAAGATCACTTTCAATTTTTTTTTGTTTCGAGGGATTTTCAAAATGACGAGAGTGATTTTGAAAATGACGAAAGTGATTTGGACAATTTTAATCACTCCCTACTCTCTCTTAATCATCTCAGGTATGGATCAGTTTGCTAGTTTTGCACATAAATATTTAACACATTTCTTTTTCACTACTTTTCTTTTAGGGAAAAAAAAAAAAAAGCTGTAGATAACTTCCTCAACGTATGTTATGATATTTGATCCTATTATTATTTGGTACATGTTATATTCTAATGAACTATGGATTGTGTGTCATTCTTTAATTTCACTTTATATTATATATCGGTTTGTTACTTTTTTTTTTTTTATACACTAACGTCATTTTTAGGTGAATGCTTTTATATATTGTCTTACATGTTTTATTTTTTTCTTTTGTACGTTTGATTTGATTTGATTAGCCTTCTGTCTTTGTTGTCTCTCTTTCATCGACATTTATGTGAAGTTGTTTTAGTTTATTTTGCTTTTTGTATGTTAGTTTTGTACAAAATATTTAATGCATTCCTTGTTGTTGACTACTTTGGATAACACTTCTTTGATGGTAAGAGATGGGTTGATTTATTTTTCTATTATCAGAGCTGAATTCTATTATTGATTGTATTTTGTGTGTCATTTATTTTAGGGTTAAATGACAAATCTGCTGATAATATTTACAAGTAATAGAAAAATATCAGAGTCTATATGCGCTAGATCACGATGGACCACTATCTGACAAATACTGGTCTATCACGATCTAACATAGATAGACAGTGAAATTTTGCTATATTCGTAAATACTTTGGTTGGTTTTTGTATATTTGAAAACAAAATTAATTATATTTATTTTTTAAAATCAAATGTAGAATTCTTATGCTGAAAATATTAAAACGAAACAAAAGCAAATAACACCATCCACCCCCCCCCCCCCCCCCCCCCCCCCCCCCCCCCCCCCCCCCCCCCCCCCCCCCCCCCCCCCCCCCCCCCCCCCCCCCCCCCCCCCCCCCCCCCCCCCCCCCCCCCCCCCCCCCCCCCCCCCCCCCACCCCCCTATCGTGATAGATCGCTAAAGACTATTATCTGACAGATAATAGTTTTTATCGCGATCTATCGCGGTCTATCGCAGATAGACAGTGAAAATTTGTTATATTTGTGAATATTTTGTTTCATTTTTCTATATTTGAAAACGCCATTTATTTTATTTATGTTTTAAATCAAATGTAGATTTTCTTTATAATTTGGGGTGAAAAAGTTATACCTTCATTTTCTCTATCTATTTTGTGACGGTTTTAGTTCCCTCGTATTTGGTACATTAGATTTTGACGACTGCTTGTCCTATATGTTTTCTTTTTTCTTCGGTGTTTTGATTTTATTTGACAGATTGTAGATTGTTTTTCTATCTTTAGTTCTAGTTTTGTTTTTTTGTGGTTTTTATTTTCCTTTTTTTATTTTATTTATTTATTTGGTTATATTTTAGAATTAATTTTTCTTTTTAATGGATGGTTCAATTATTTCTTCATCCTGTGCAGTCTAATTTAATTTAATTTTTACTTATTTTTTATTTTATAGGGTTTTATTTGGTAAATTGTTTTTCTACTTTTGCACCATGAGTTTTTTTTTTTTTTAGCTTATTTTTTTCTTTTCAATGAAATGTTCAATTTTTTCTTCTAGAATTTATTTTGATACATTGTTCTTCCTCTATTTGCACTATGGGTTCTAATTTTGTGACCCTTTCTCTATTAAATTCCACAAAAGTGTCAAAAATGATTATACTTATTTGGTCCTATTTTATTTATTTTTCCACCAAATGTTGAATTATTTTCACGGTGGTTGGTTTAATTTGTTTTTTGTGAGTCATTCTTTTAGTTTTATTTTATTTTGTACCCATTGTTAATTTTATTGCGCTCTCTCTCTTTATTGTCCCTCTTTTATCGACATTTATGTGATGTTGTTTTAGTTTATTTTGTTCGTTGTAGGTACATTACTTTTCTAATGTTGTGTTGTTTGTTCAAGTTTTATTTATTTTTTTCTCTTTTCTATTTCATCGACTTTATGTCTCTTTTAATTTATTACTCTTTAGTTTTAGTTTTTGTATATTATTTTTGTAAACAATATTAATTTGTTAGTTTTGTAGGGAATATTTAATGCATTTCTTGGTTGACTACTTTGGATAACACTTTTTGTATGGTAAGAGAAGGGTGGTTATTTTGATTGTGTTACTGTTACATATGAGTTGGCACTTCTTTTTTCTGTATTCTGATCACACTATAGCACATTTCAATATGTGTGATATATTGAAGTTTCATTAACATTTGGCCTTTCATATGATTATATAAATGTGGTTATGGTTATAATATTAATTTTTCTCCTTAGATCAGAGTCTGCCTAAGGTTAAATTCTTAATCTCAGGCACATTACTTGTTAAGTTGAAGTTAAATTCTAAATCTTTCCAATTCTCCTGTAGTTGCTGGATGAGCTGAAGAAGAAGAATCCTGATAATGAAGTCCATCTCAACAACGTATATTACATCTCTTAATCTCTCAAACCCTCCCAAATTTGTAGACAAATAAAATTGTGTTGCCTTAACACGGAAGATTCGGTTGCCCTTGTAAAATCATAATCTTTGTATTACTTGTAATTTTTGTTTTCAAGGCTTGAATTATTGTACGACTTTTAAATTATAATTCTATAGTAGAATTTATGGATTAAATGTCATAGCCATATTGTTCGATGATGATGTGTCATGTTATACTTTTTTACCCAAAAAATGGATTTGGCAAGGGAACTTTTAAAAAACGGACAATAATTGATAAAACGGATAGATTTGGGCTTCAATGTCAGAAGAGTGCTTCATGTTAAAGAATTCTCATGGAGTTGTTGGTGCATTACCTCCTCCATGCCGCTCTGAAAGATGATATCTTTCGCCACTTTATGGAGCCAAAAAACCCTTTGCATTTGGGTACCCGACATCACATAGATAATAATACCATATTGAATGTCCAATCGTTTTAAACCTTATATTAAAAATCTAATGAATAGGGAGAGATAGTATGTGTAGCTAGTTACCCTTCGAAACCTTCAGTCTGTTAGGTCTGCATCTCTGAAACCTTAATGTCGGTTGCAACCGACAAGCTTTAATCACTAAAAACCTTTAATGTCGGTTGCAAATGACATTAAAGGTCTTTAATGTCGGTGGCAACCGACATTGGAGGCTATGTTATTGGTGTTATTTAAGTCCTTTAATGTCGGTTTAAAACCGACATTAAAGGAACCTGACATTAAAGGGCTCTAATAACACTATCTTTAATGTCGGTTGCCAATCGACATTAAAGCCCGAATTTCTTCTAGTGTATTATTATAAACTTTGTTTATGTAAACAGAATATGAGTTAACAACAACAACAACAAGAAGAAGAAGTAATTATTATTATATAAATATAATTATATAATATATTCATTGGGGCGGGACAGGAAACCGGGGTGGGAACGAGGTCGGGGACGAGGATGAGGAATATCCCATCCCCGTCCCCGTTTAACCAACGGAAAAAAAATTATCCCATTCCCCGTCTAATCGGGGATTTTTCGTCCCGTTCAAGGCGAGGGCCCCACAGGGTAAATGGATATCCCTAAGGAAGAGCATTGAAAAATTCAAAATTTACTTCAAATTATCACGTTGAACTTTAAATTTCATTAAGTTAGACTCATACGACATTTACCAAATCGTGATAAAATTTCATTGATGAATCAATTGAAATGAGTATGAATAGCAAATGTAATTGCATTTTTTTTTTATCTTGTTACTATTACTGTTAGCTCTGAAGGTCAAACAGTAATGGTATCAGTAAAAGTGTCAAATTCATATTTTTTTTTCCTCTGGAACAATAATCATAACGATAACGGTAACGATACAACATAATTTCTAGATATAATTGAATTGAGCACACTCCATTTGTAAATTAGTTTACATTTTTTTATTACATATTTGAAAGTAGGCCCCATGTGTTAGTATGGACGCTTAACACAAGTAAACACACACCAAAAGATCAACTTTTCACATTATCATTGATTTATTACCTTTTCACTTAGATAGACATGAACTAAGTTGTAATTAATTTCTACAATTTATTCGTTGTTATTCCGTGTTCGTTACTAATTAAAAAGTTGTTAGGGTTTTTGAGGTGTCACATCCCATTACTTTCATTAAATTAGACATAGTTTCTTAGGTTGTTGCGTCCAACATTTGTACCATGTCTGCGACATTTTTTCATTACCTTTTTTTTAATATCAATTTACCCATTATTTATTTATTTATATATTATTTATTTCCAGTTAAAAACATAATGCTCTTTTGATCTCATTTTCTATTTTTTTTCAATTCTTCTTTTTAATTTCATTTTAGTTTGTCAAAGTATTTGTATAATATTAAATTTACTTTTAAGAATTTAAACTTTTGAATCAATCGATAATTATTTAAAATGATATTAGAATAGAAAGTCATGTATTCAAACTTTTTAAATGTTATCTCCTCCTAAATTAATATTCAAATTTCTAGGAAGTGTGTATTTATATTATATTAAAATTAATTTTACCTAGGAGCTTAAGCTTTTAGGTCAATCGGTCATCAATAAAAATTTTCTTTTTACTTTATCTTTTAATATACATTCGCCTATTATTTTCATTTTATTTTTTTTAAAAAAAAATAGGTTAATATATATAATTTTAATTTTTTTATTTTTCCAGCACATATTTTTATATTATTCTTTGATATTATGGTTCATCTAGTTGTTCATTTACCGAAGGAAGCCAAATTTGTTGGACTTGTCAATTATAGTTGGATGTATCCAATTAAGAGGTATGATTATTTTTAGATTTTCAATTAATCATTAAAGTATGTTAATTGATCAAACCATTTCATAATATACACACACGTGTAGGAGTTTGAGAACACTGAAACAATATATAAGAAATAAAGTTTGTCCTGAAGGTTCAATTGCAGAAGCCTTTATAGCGAACGAATCATTGGCATTTGTTCAATGTACTTACATGGTATTGAAACAAAATTCAATAATACGGTTCGGAATGATGATACGATAGACTATAATACATCGAAAACTATTGGACATCTACCTATATTTTCACAAAAAGCATGTCCAATTGGTAGTTCACGTATGAAAAAACTATCAGGTGATGAATTACAAAAGGCTCATTGGTATGTCTTAAGCAATTGTGAAGCAGTAGATCCATACATGAGGTATGTACTTATGAACACTCTAAACTTCATTACCTTTTGTTTGATTGACTAATTGAATGAAATCAAACACGAAGATTTCCATGAGCAGCGGAAGGGATCGTTCCAAATTCCATTAAGATTAAACATAAAACAATTACAGTCTAAAAAGGAAACTAACAGGTCATGCATATACAGAAAATACAACATGTTAAACGATGATACAAGGGATAGAGGATGCATACATTTGAAGAACCATTCTTCAAGAATCCATTGAACAGTCTACAACGCGTCCACAAACTGCAATACTCGAACGCAACGATCACCACACGAACAACGCGAATAACCAACAGCTCCTCGAACCCAATCGAATCAAACTCGATTCACGAACAGAGTAGCACACTACCACAAGTGTTACCTTGGTATTCTCGGTGTGAGAATCCAGGAGTTATGGGCTCTATATGATCTTGACTTGAGGAAGAGACTGTAGGTCTACAATTGAGTAGACGATCGAGCAAGTGGGATATAAGAAGCTGGTCTATCGTATAGACGATGTGTTCGATCCTTTAGTAAACGGCAGCCTATTGCATAAACTATAATACTCAATCGTGTAGCAACGATTAGCTGATGACTATCGTATAGTCAACTCTACACGATCGTTTATCTTTGTCAACGCTATCGTTTAGTGAAACTCTTTCACTTGATAGCTTGTCTCTGTGAGAACTTTTCAAATGAGGCAGCTACTAGATTTAGGAAAACAATTTTCCTTTTTATCTCACGGTTACCATAAAACTTTCAATAACCTCCAACTCAATCGGTTATTAGAGAAAAAAATTAATTATCATATAATTAATATATTATAAATAAATATGATAACCGACTTACCATATTATATTTATAACATATAATTTTAATATTTCATCTCATGAAACATACAAACTATAGTTCTTCTTCTATTTTATGGTGTACTTAATGTAAATCATATTTACATTAATTCCTCCACTTGATGTATCTCATACATCATACCAATTATATCATATATAATTGAATTTTTCTTGTTAATTTGAACACTTTAAATCAACCCCAAAATTTGATTCTCAACTTGAACCCATTGAGCTACTAAGAGGACCTTATGGACCTGTAGCTCGAAGCTCTAACGATACGTGAATAGCTGACTAAACTCTTTAGTCACGAGATTCACCATCCGTTAACTGTCGGGCACTCCATAAAGACCGACAGCTACACTTTTCTCACTACATATATATTTATGTGTCCATATTAACCAATCAATAGTGCGATAACCCTTCACAAATCGCTCGTAAGTACAGCTAGGCCAATTTACTGTTAGTTACATCTAACTCCTTCAGTACCACTGATTCCTCTAATGAACATTAAGTCATAGTCCTACTATGACTGAGTCCTCTATTCCAAAGAGAGGATGTGGCCACTATGTTCAAGACTCAGAATCAGCCTTTAAGGGTGTAATCTATCTACTTACCCCTGCTTTGGGGAAGAAGTGAATTCTGTTTTGTGTAACTGAGTTCTCAACTCCCCAATCAGACAAATCCCTAAAAAGGTAAGTTTGTTGAGTTGGCAATCTGGCCACTCTCACCCATACTAATCAAAGGACCGCCCTCATAGGCTCGTTCTCAAAACACTCAGGATTAAGGTCATGTCACCTATGGTCATGTTAGTGAAATGTAAGTCTCAATTATCAATGGCGTTATATAAAGAGATTAATCATCTCGTGGTCCAGTCTTATATAAACTCTTTGTATAGGATACCCCCGCTCGCATGTTTCCACATGAATGGTCAGGATCAGACCATCTGTAGCACGTTATAACATTTGCAACTATTTACAAAACTGGCCATATCCGTAGTGTCACCAGGATAAGGTATCTCTCCTTTATCCTTATACTACTGACAAGATTATGTCCAATCACTAGAGGCACACCTTGCAAAGACAGAAGAACATATGGAGAGTGAACATCGAGAGAATGAAAGAAATAGAGCTGCTGTAGAAGAAGCGTTAGAAAGTCTAACATCAAAAATACGAGAGAAAATTTAGTCAAATGAATGAATTTTTAGAAAGAATCACTGAAGTATGTTCTTCTATTACTAAGGTAATTGCATTACTTCACTTATGTTCATAGTAGTCAAATTAGTGTAGTGATTTCATCAATTGATTGTGATTGGTGATGTAGTTTTGAATATTTTGTCTGTGTTGGGGGGAAGGGAACAATATTTATGTTTTGTTGTTGTGAAAAAAGTGGTTTGGGGATGGGGGAGTAAATAAATATCTACGTGGGGCGGGAGGGGGGAGAATAAAAGAACAATTGCAAAATATGTTTATAATTGTTATTATGTGATAACTATTGATCAGGTATTTCATTCTTTTCCTTGTCGTGAACAAGTGGTTGGGGGAGGGAAGAAAGAATTAATGTTTAAATATTTGTTGTTGTGAATGTGATGTGGAAGAGGGGGGAGGGGGGGTGTTGTGAATGTGGGATAGGGGTGGGGGAGGTAGGGGAGAAGAGAAAAAGAATTACAAAATATGTATGATTTTTTACTTGAGGAAGATGTTATATGTTTGTTATTAGGTGCTTTGAGAGGGGGAGGGGGAGTGTTTGAGAATTTATGTTTATTGTGATATGATGAGTTTTTTTTTTTTTTTTGTGATAATTAGGGTTGAAATTATCTGAATTGTCATTTTCATCATCTAAACCAACTTATGACTCATAATATAAAATGGATTAATCATTTTATATAAATGGTGAGTTTGCTTAAGTTTGATATTTAACTTTTGAAATTTTTGAGAATATGTGAATTGTGTTTGAAAATAATTTGATATATAATTATGTGTGTAGGACTAAATTGGAGTTTGTTGGTGATGACTATATTAACATTTTTCTTTTCAAGATCACCAATTAGGTGATGACTATATGCCGGACTTTTTTTTCTTCTTGAGATCACTAATTGTAGACTTTTATTATTATTATTACTATTATTTTGTTGTAGTGGATATGATGGATTTTATAAACATTTTTAGTATATAGTACGATTAAGTTGCATTGCAATATTTTTTTTAAAAAAATATTATTAAAATTTGTGACATAACTAAAACGTCCCAAGCACTACAAGAATTTTGGGCTTTAATGTCGGTTGAAAAATGTGAAATCAGATGAATTAAACACAACTTCTACATGAATTATGAGTAAATGAATGAAGTTGAAGGAACTTGTGATTTAGCCATTTGTCGAACTAGATTGTAAAAAAAAAAAAAAATCAACATTGAAGACTCAACGATTACACTTTTGAAATCATATACACAAATAAGAATGCACCAACAAAATGTGCCTTTTAATTTGCTTTTAAATGTTGCAATGTCGACTATGTAATTAATATTGGTGAAAATTTATCAATAATTCTACATACGAGACTATGATTTTATATCGTATTACAATAAACAGAAGAGGACCTTATAGTCTCAGATGAAAACACAAAAAAAATATAACCACAAAACTATAAGTGAAAGATAAAAAATTACAATCTAAGCTCGCCTATAAAATAGGAAACATACTTATAAAATTTTTGTTTCTAAAAACATGCCCATTACCTTCTAATATGATTTCACAGCCATCTTTTAAAAAAGGAAAAAAAAAAACTTGTTATTGTATTTAAAATTTAGATTTCAAAAGCATTCTAAAAAGTAAAAAGAAAAAAGGAAAGGAAAGAAAAACTAAAGTCAATTAAAAAAATAAAAAAATGAAATTAGAAAGAAAACAAAAGAACTGGTTTATCCAAGTAAGAAACCAAACATCCCCACAAATTTTGGGCCTCTTGGGCCGAAATGTATAGCCCGGAAGAAAATTCCTTGATTTTGGGCTTTAGATTATTCGCATCATTGACTATTTTGCCATTTCTTTTAATAGTTTAAAAGGGTAGTTTGAAGGGATTTAAATATTATTTTGGTTTTTGTACTTTTAGTGCTTATTTATTTTATTCCATTTGCTTTCAACCTTGATTCATTTTGATGCTTTGAAAATATTCATTTTGGTCTTTGTACTTTTAAAAAGTGACCATTTTGGTCCATTCATTTCCATTTTTAGTTTATTTTTAAGGGGTGAAAATGGTTACTTTTAAGAAGTTCAAGGATAAAAAAGAACAAAATTTGAAAGCACAAAGACCAAAGTGAACATTTTAAAAATACATGGACCAAAATGAAACAAAGTTGAAAGTATAGAAACCAAAATGAACATTTTAAAATTACAAGGATTAAGATGAACAAAAGTAAAAATATAAGGACCAAAATAGTATTTAAACTCTTGAAGTTCTAACCTTTTGATCATAGATACATGACTGAACTATCTCAATTATGTTTGAGAACTTCATTTATTCAAGGTGGTCCCTAAAACAATAATAAGAATAACCCTGAATAATGAATTGATAATCAATCCCAAGAATGTTAAATAAATTTGGCTTGGAAAGTTTGATTAAAGATAAGAAAGAAAGGAGAACTTATTTATCTTCAAGATTTTGGAAGTCTCCCCAATCTAATTGATCAAACTAGGTTGAAAGTTTTAGGCGTTCTAAACACAAGAATACAAAAAAAAGCATAAAAGCTTGAGAAACTAAACTCTATAATAAAATCATTCTAATTTCAATTCTACTTCAAATGTGAAAAATACAAAACAATTTAAACTAAATGAAATGTCACTATGAAAGAACACAACCTTTCACCTATATAATCGAGGTCCAACAAAAAAACTCTTCAACTCTATACATGGTCGTTTATAAATGTAAATACATGAAATTAAGTCGGTACATAAGGCATTAAGGATGTGGATGAATTTAGATTATACATTTTCACAAGCATCTCTTAGGAGGCCTTAACTTAAAAGATTACAACCACTTCGGTATATAAAATTTGAAAACTTACTTTTTGATTCGCGTAGAAACATTTAATGCTTCAACAAGACTTTTAGCTCTAGCTCTTGTCCATTGTCATTTATTTCCTTAATCATATTGTAGAGAATTCAAATCTTCAACATTTTGGTCGAAGAAAAAATCATGGATTAAATTTGGAATTTTTGAAAGTACATTGTCTAAATTATTAGATATTAAAGTTTAGTGGTTAAAATGTTACTAAAATTAATGTACAAGTATCTTTAAGAAAAATTGTGATGTATAGTAACAACAAAAATTTTGCTAATGAAAAATACAACTATTGAAGTATTTGCAAAAATGACTAATTGGATATTTGTAGTTGAGATGAAGAAATTTCTTTTCATTTATATCCCTAGTATATATTTTACTTAACAATATCAACAAAAAGTTGACAGTTTTTTTTTTTAAATTAAAAAAGAGAAAAAAATCGATTATTATTACCTTGCCCTAACTTTTTTTTCTGATTTTTTTTATGAAAACATTAGTGTAACGACCCGACCTTTCACTCTGACAAGAGTCGTTACTCTTATATGCATATTTACATTTAAAACATTCTGACCAATAGAATAAAATATTTATTGAAACAAAGATAATTATTTCAAATGAATTCATTAAATCTGTAAAATAAACAAGTAGATAAAAAACCCTTTTGCTTAGGACCTCTAAACACAACTAAGAAAAATAAAGAAAATAACATCAAATTATTAAAAAAAATTGTCTAACGATGAAAAAAAGAAAGCCTCATCTCATTTTTCTTTATTTTATTTCACATCCTTTACTGATTTTGTTGAAACATAGTTTATTATTATTGTAATTATCCCCTTTTTAAAATTATTATTTATTTATTTTCTCCCCCTTCTATTTTTCCCTTTTTTTCACCCCTAAAGCCATCCAATAAAACACCTCAGGCGGTTACATGAGAGAGAATATTGAGTGGAGTTGGAGTCAGTGATTCGAGTGGGTTCCTCCAACTCCAAGTGCCCCCAACTATTTATTAATTTACGTTTTTGTTTCCTTTTGCATATTTTATTATATGAAAAAAAATATTTATTTTAATTTTGTTCCTAAATTTTAAAATTTATATTTCTAACCTTAATTTTTTTTAAATACTAATTTTCAGTATTTATTATTAATATATTTTATAAATTTTAAAATAATTAAACGATTTATAATTTTAAATTAATTAATAGACATTAACTTCAATGATCGAAAGTGAGCGTCTAATAAAAATCAATGTTAAAAATATAAAATCAGATACCAAATTGAAACAAGATTCAAATCTCAAAGATAAAATTATAACATTCGAAACTAAAATAAAAATTTAAAGAGTAATATTTTGAAGCATAAAAACCAAATAGAAATTAGATCCAAAATTCGGGGACGAGAAGTATTTACCATATTTTTGTTGTTATCCACCTCGATTTCAATTCCGTCTCTTCAATCTCCTAAAACATTCTTATTGCTCTCAAATGCATACGAGAACCCATAAAATTTTTCATGGCTTATACCGGTGTTCAAAAAATTCTAACATTCAAATAATCCAAATCAACTCAATCTAATTTGGGTTTTAAACTTATTTGTTAAAATAAATGAAAACTCTATAGATTATGTTGGTTATAGTTCAATTAGAATAATTAATCTTAACTAACCAAACTTAATATTAATTTTAAAAAATATATATATATATATATATCTTAATGTTATTTAATTTATAGTTTTTTTGTTTATTTATTTTCAGCAACTCTTCAAAAAAAAATACTTTTTTAAGATGGAAATAAAATTTGATAATAAAAATTGAAATTGAATTGCTAAATTTAATTCAGTAGGTAAGAAAAATTAAATAGACTTTTTACCTATTAACATCTATTTCTTTTTAAAACAAAAATTTTAATAAATTTTTCGAGTAACTTGAACCAACCCAAATGTTTCATAGTTGAATTGGATTGGACTCATGAGTTAAAAGAAACTTACAATTTGAACAATTAAGTTGGATCTTTAAAAAGGTAATTGCATTGAGTAACACCATTAGGACTAATAATTAGTATATAACAACATTTTAAAAGAATTGTAAATATAGTAAAATTAATAAGTGATAATTTCTATCATTCTATCCGTGACAAGATCCATCATTGATAGACACCAAGAGTTTGATCTAAATTTTACTATATTAATAAATTCTTTTGCATGGTTTAATATCTTACTTTGGGCTTGATTAATATATTTGCAACTAGGGGTGTAACAACTCAGATTTGTACGCATACACTACAGGAAATTAAATATTGAAATTTATTGGATGATAAATATAAATACCCTAACCTTAATTTAGGAAGCAGAGAAACAATTAAAAAAAATAATAAATAAATAAATAAAAATAAAAGAAAATTAGAAAGAACGAAGGTGGAGACAGCGAGACTCTAATTCAATGATAAATAAATAAATAAATAAATAAATAAGAGAAAATTGAAGAAAGCGAGAATGGAGAGAACGAGATTAAAGAGAAAATTGGAGAAAGCGAGAGTGAGAGCGAGATTCCTGGAGAGAGCGAGATTGAAGGAAAATTGGAGAGAGCGAGAATTGTAGCGAGATTTGCAGCGAGAAAGTGCGAGAGAGCGAGAGCCACACCAGCGAGAAACCTAAAGAGAGCGAGAGTCTGAGAAGAGAGCTGCGCGATCGAAGAGAGAATTGGAGAGCGAGAAACCCCAGCGAGCGATGCTAGCGAGATTGAGGCTGGCGAGAGTAGAGAGAGTGAGATCCCTCGAGAAAGCGAGATTGAAGGAAAATCGGAGAAAGCGAGAATTGTAGCGAGAAAGCTGGAAAGAGCGAGACGAAAGAGAAAATTTGAGAGCGAGAGTGGAGAGAGCGGGATTCCCAGCCAGAAAGCTAGAGAGAGCGAGATTTGGACGGAGCGAGATTTCGACAAGGCGAGAGTGGACAGAGCGAATTCCTAGCGAGAAAATTAGAGAGAGCGAGATTCTAAGAGCAGAGTGAGCGAGATTTGGATAGAAGCGTGAATTATGCGTTGAATTTGGCCACGATCTTATAGATTATCATGGAAAAACCCTAAAATTGAATACAAACAAAGAATAATGACGTAAGGGCAAACGTTAGCCAAGATTAGGTGTCTTAGTGAGAGGAATCCTTCAACCCTAAGTAATTTTAAAGAAGCCACCTGTACGATGATTTGTCACACTGAGAAGAGCTGAAAACTACTATAAATAGGACCCTTTGCTGAAGATTTAACCCATTCTCAAACAAATCTCAGTAACAAAGAATCGTGTGAAAAAGTAAGTGTGAGTGAGGAAGTTCTGTGAGATTAAAAGAGAAAAGCTCGGGTAAAGTGCTACCCAAATTTCTTCTTTTGATTTAAAAAGGGAAAACTCTGCTGATAAAATCATAAAATAAGGAATAATTAGATCACAGTCAAGGTAAGTAGTTTATCTCACCCTCTCTTTAAATGTTCTATGGTAGTGTACCTTTATTATGTTGCATGTTTATATTAATTTTTATATTGCATTACATGTTTAGAACACGTTTCTCTACCAGGGACCCCATGCATTATGTTTGTTCACGATTATGTTAAAATCAAGTTTTAATTAGGTGTAAGTTATGCTTCCAGTCTAATCTTATGGTTATGCTAATGGTTGATGTTGGATGCGACTCTGGCCCTACTGACTGCATGACCCGCTAATCATCAGATGGTTTAGTTTCCGCTTAAGTCCTCATCTTCCTATCAGGGTGGAGAAATTTATGCTTCCAGGGCTGGCAGGGCATGTATGGTTGCACCCCTCCAGGCCTAATCTTACGTTATGCTTATGCTAGAGACTAGCAGGGTATGTATGGTTGCACCCTTCTAGTCCAATATTACGTTTATGCTAATGGTTGATGTTGGATGCGACTCTGGCCGTACTGACTGCATGACCTGCTAATCATCAGATGGGTTAGTTTTCACTTAGGTCCTCATCTTTCTATCAGGGCGAAGAGATTTATGTTGGAAGCATAACCGACCACCACATGTTATTATATGTTTTCGGTCCCAATCATATATTTTCATGACATGTTGCTTGTGATTGTGTATTTGGTCACTACCCTACGTGAGAACTACTTACTGGGTATATTATATACTCATCCTATATTTTTTACAGACTTTTTAGGTAAGGACACAGTGTAGATGGCAGAATTGGACATCGCTCAAATGGCCAACCATCAAACTCACTATTATAGGCACATGCATTTTGTACCACCGCGCTAATGTTTTACGGATCCTGGTGTTTTAATAAATAAACTTTTTATATAGATTTTCTATCTAATTAATAAAATTTAGATATGTTCTTTGAAATTTTCACCAAAACTCATCTCATGATAGAAAAGTCTAAGTATGCATGTCGTAGCGGTCAGATCATAATGTGTAAGGATCCGGTCGTTACAAGGGGTGTTCAAAAAAGTCGATGACCTGAAAAAACTGATCGACCCAACCCAACCCATGCGGTTTAGGTTGGGTTATCAACTCATTTGGGTTAGGTTGGATTCAAATAAATGAAAATTTTATGGGTTGGGTTAGTTCATGATTTCACCTAATATAACCTAAACCAACCCGAATTTATTATTAATTGTAAAATATATTTTTTATTACTTATAACAGAATTATTTATACATATATTGATTTTATTTTTATTTCATTCCAATATTTTTTTTAATAATTTGGTCTCTATGTTTTGGGTCTAGTTTCTATTTGGTTTCCATGTTTCAAAATGTTCCACATTTAGTCCCCAAAGTTTTGGGTTTGGTTTCAATTTAGTCTCTACGTTTCAAAATATAACAATTTTACCCTTGACATTTGATTTTGTTTCAATTTGGTTCCTAGATTTCAAGATTTTTACTTTTAACCTTGATCTTTTACTAAATACTCATTTTTTTTTATCTATAATGTCTGTGTATAAAATAAATTTAAAACAGTTAATATAATTATTAATTAAGTTTCACTATTTTTCATCATATTTAAAATTTCACTTCATAGTTATTTCAAATTAATTAAGAGGCAGTGACCAATGATTGAGAGTGAGTATTTAATGAAATATTGAAATTGAACATGTAAAAGCTTGAGAGCTAGGGACCAAATTGAAATAAAACTCAAATCTTAAGGGTAAAATTGTAACATTTTGACACGGATTAAATTAAAAGTAAATTCAAAATTTAAGAATTAAATATGTAACATTTTTAAACTTGAGAATCAAATAGAAATTAGATCCATAGGGACCAAAAAGATATTTTTTCCCAAATTTAAAAAAAAAGTTATTTCACTTCAATTTTTTCCTTTCAAAATCTCAAATTTAAAATATTATTCATCTTCGTTTATTTCTCTTTTTAAAATCAACATTCATAAACTATTTTAAACTTTTTTGTTTTGAGTGATTTTGAAAATGACTAATTTTGAAAATGACGAAAGTGATTTTGACAATTTTAGTCACTCCCTTCTCTCTCTTAGTTTCATTCAAGGATCAATTTGCTAGTTTTGCACATAAATATTTAACACATTTCTTATTCACTACTTTTTTTTTAGAAGAAAAAAAGTTGTAGATAACTTCCTCAACGTATGTTATGATATTTGATCCTATTATTATTTGGTATATGGTATTCTATTGAACTATGGATTGTGTGTCATTCTTTAATTTTATTTTATATGATATATCGTTTATTACTTTTTTTTTAAACACTAACGTCATTTTTAGGTGAATGCTTTTATATATTGTCTTATATGATTTATTTTTTCTTTTGTATGTTTGATTTGATTTTTGATTGCCTTCCCTCTCTTGAAATTGATTTGATTTGATTTTTTCTTTTGTATGTTTGATTTGCCTGCCCCACCCCAATGAATATTGAAATTGAACAAAAAAAAAAAAAACGTTGTAAAAAGCTTGAGAGCTAGGACCAAATTGAAAATAAAAACTCATATTCTAATAAGGTAAAATTGTAACATATTTGACACGGATGAAATGAAAGTAAATTCAAAAATTTTAAGAATTAAATATGTAACTTTAAACATGAGAATCAAATAGAAATTATATCCATCAAATCCTAGGACCAAAAAGATATTTTTTCCCAAATTTAAAAAAAAAAAGTTATTTCACTTCAATTTTTTCCTTTCAAAATCTCAAATTTAAAATATTATTCATCTTCGTTTAATTCTCTTTTTAAAATAAACATTCATAAACTATTTTAAAATAAACATTCATTATAAAGATAATACTATGTGTAAAAATATAGTTTATTCCTATAATTTCTAAAAGTTAAAATTTAAATATTATAATATCATAGTCAAACTTTTCATTTAAATACTACAACATTTATGGCTTAAGATAGAAAGTCTTAAATGTTAAAACAATTTAGAAATGTATTAAAGTACGAAAAGGTTGAAATGTTAGAAAATAACTAACTTTTAATACCAGAATTTTTGTAAAAACTATATAGATATAATTATATAATTTACCAAGAAGAAGTAATTATTATTATATAAATAAAACTTTTATGTAAACAGAATATGAGTTAACAACAACAAGAAGAAGAAGTAATTATTATTATATAAATATAATTATATAATATATTCATTGGGGTGGGAACGAGGTCGGGGACGAGGACGGGGAATATCCCATCCCCGTCCCCGTTTAGCCAATGGGGAAATAATTATCCCATTCCTCGTCTAATCGGGATTTTCCATCCCGTTCAGGGCGTGGACCTCGCGGGGTAAATGGACATCCCTAAGGAAGAGCATTGAAAAATTCAAAATTTACTCCAAATTATCACGTTGAACTTTAAATTTCATTAAGTTAGACTCATACGATATTTACCAAATCGTGATAAAATTTCATTGATGAATTAATTGTAATGAGTATGAATAGCAAATGTAATTGCATTTTTTTTTTATCTTGTTACTGTTATGGTTAGCTCTGAAGGTCAAACAGTAATGGTATCAGTAAAAGTGTCAAAATTCATATTTTTTTGGCCGGCTTTATAAAAGGCAGAGAAGTTCCTCTTCTTCCTTCTTCGATTAAAGCAGGTAGCCGCCGACTCTTCTTCTTCTTCTTCTCCTCTTCTTCCTTCTTCAATTAAAGCAGGTAACCGACTCTTCTTCTTCTTCTTCTTCTTCTTCTTCCTCTGGTTAATTTTCTTTTTTCTTGTGATTTAGGGTTTTTTCATATCATCATCTAATGTTGAACTAATTCTCTAATTAGGTATGCTTTCTCTTCTGTCCCTTTCCCTTTTTCAGAGATGAAATTTTCCTCTGTTTGGGGATTAGAAATTATCGAGAATGTGAAATAGTAGGGTTTTAAATTACGAACCCTAGTGTTTTCCCTTTCGGTCTTTTCTGAAATTAAATTTCCCCTATGCGTTCTGTTTCTAAGCTTTACACACCAGGATGATTTTCGCCTGAATGAAATAGTAGGGGTTTTTGTTCTGTGTTTGATTGAATGACAGATAACCGAGAAGAAACCCGGCCCCTACATGGGCCATATGCAGGTAGTGGTGGGTGGGTGGGGTTATGTTGAAGTTTCTTCCCACATTACAAACCATGTCGTAGGGATCTTAGTGAAATGGAAGTGTGTAACATGGGCCATATGCAGAGTGGAGCAGACATGCGATGACTTTAAGCCAATAATTAAAAAACAGTTTAATCAACTTGGAAGAGAGGTTTAGCAGTTGAAGAAGCCAAATCCCCCACATGACCATCGAGGTAGGCGGAAAAGTTTTCCACATGGTGTCATGATGTAAGGTTTGTGTCATAATACACAAATAACTTATAAATTCTTCAGTCATAACAGAGCACACAAAGCATGATGTAAGGTTGTTTATTTGTACCTTTACTTTTCTCCTTTTCTTTCATTTTGATGGTTGGTTGAGTCTTTGGTTTTGAATATTAAGAATGTATGTAAAAGAATTAACAACTTGAGCCTTTTCAATTTAGTATTTACTGCTAGCTTAACATGGAATAATGTAGAAAATGTCATGTAAAGGATCAAACCAAATCAAATAGATAGGAAAAGTGGATGTTGTTGCTAATCTGGACAATTGATTCACTTTTGCTGATTTTGGATCTGAGGTTTAATGGGCAAAACAGATAGTAAGATGAAACTTATTGCATGATGATTGGGCTTCCTACTTCCATTCTAAACTTTCTGACTTTGTTTTACCTGGAAAATACTTCTCATTGAGATATAAAGATAGACGGGGGTACCTAAGTTAATATGGCGAAAAGAATGCTATTAATTTGTTCTTTGTGAGACATTCTTTTAGTTTTATTTTATTTTGTACCCATTGTTAATTTTATTGCACTCTCTCTCTTTATTGTCCCTCTTTTATCGACATTTATGTGATGTTGTTTTAGTTTATTTTGTTCGTTGTAGGTACATTACTTTTCTAATGTTGTGTTGTTTGTTCAAGTTTTATGTATTTTTTTCTCTTTTCTATTTCATCGACTTTATGTCTCTTTTAATTTATTACTCTTTAGTTTTAGTTTTTGTATATTATTTTTGTAAACAATATTAATTTGTTAGTGTTGTAGGGAATATTTAATGCATTTCTTGGTTGACTACTTTGGATAAAACTTTTTGTATGGTAAGAGAAGGGTGGTAATAGGTAACGAGGTTTTCTTCTTCTTCTTCTTCTTCTTCTTCTTCTTCGTCAGTGTTAATTAATCGTTTTAATTACCTTCTTCTTCTTTGTTAATCTTCTGGTTAGTTTTATTCTTCCTTGTGGTTTAGGGTTTTTTCTATTGGCCTTTTTTACATCTTCATGATCATCATCTAGAAGCTAGCAATTTCAATGAGAAATGGTTAGTTTTTAATTTTATTCCTCAATTACTTTTTAATTATGGACTAATTAGTTTTCTAATGTTGAACTAATTCTCTAATTAGGCATACTTTGTGGAAGCCAAATTGCAGAACAAATTAAGGAACATCACATATAACTAATCTAGGTTTGTGTGAAGTGTGCCTAATTATGTGCACGAAATTACTAGACCTTTTTTGTTATGATTCTAATTTCTCATTTTAAAGAAAACATTCCTAAACTATTTTCAAAATATTTTCTGACAAGTCTCTTCAAATTTGTTTTCAAAATATTTTTTTTCAAGATCACTTTCAATTTTTTTTTTGTTTCGAGGGATTTTGAAAATGACGAGAGTGATTTTGAAAATGACGAAAGTGATTTGGTAAATTTTAATCACTCCCTACTCTCTCTTAATCATCTCAGGTATGGATCAGTTTGCTAGTTTTGCACATAAATATTTAACACATTTCTTGTTCACTACTTTTCATTTAGGGAGAAAAAAAAAAAAAAAAAAGCTTAATAACTCCTCAACGTATGTTATGATATTTGATCCTATTATTATTTGGTACATGATTCTATTCTAATGGAACTATGGATTGTGTGTCTTTCTTTAATTCACTTTATATGATATATCGGTTTTGTTTACTTACGTTTTTTTTTTATACACTAACGTCATTTTTAGGTGAATGCTTTTATATATTGTCTTACATGTTTTATTTTTTTTCTTTCGTACGTTTGATTAGATTTTATTAGCCTTCTGTCTTTGTTGTCTCTCTTTCATCGATATTTATGTGAAGTTGTTTTAGTTTATTTTGCTTTCTGTATGTTAGTTTTGTACAAAATATTTAATGCATTTCTTGTTGTTGACTACTTTGGATAACACTTCTTGGATGGTAAGAGATGGGTTGATTTATTTTTCTATTATCAGAGCTGAATTCTATTATTGATTGTATTTTGTGTGTAATTTATTTTAGGGTTAAATGACAAATCTGCTGATAATATTTACAAGTAATAGCAAAATATCAGAGTCTATATGCGCTAGATCACGATGGACCACTATCTGACAAATACTGGTCTATCACGATCTAACATAGATAGACAGTGAAATTTTGCTATATTCGTAATTACTTTGGTTGGTTTTTGTATATTTGAAAACAAAATTAATTATATTTAATTTTAAAATCAAATGTAGAATTATGCTGAAAATATTAACAAATAATAGCAAAATATCACCGTCTATCTGTGATAGATCGCTATAGACTATTATCTGACAGATATTAGTTTATCGCGATCTATCGCGGTCTATCGCAGATAGACAGTGAAAATTAGTTATATTTGTAAATATTTTGTTTCATTTTTCTATATTTGAAAACGCCATTTATTTTATTATGTTTTAAATCAAATGTAGATTTTCTTTATAATTTGGGGTGAAAAAGTTATACCTTCTTTTTCTCTATCTATTTTGTGACGGTTTTAGTTCCCTCGTATTTGGTACATTAGATTTTGACGACTGCTTGTCCTATATGTTTTCTTTTTTCTTCGGTGTTTTGATTTTGTTTGACAGATTGTAGATTATTTTTCTGTCTTTAGTTCTAGTTTTGTTTTTTTGTGGTTTTTATTTTCCTTTTTTTATTTTATTTATTTATTTGGTTATATTTTAGAATTAATTTTTATTTTTAATTGATGGTTCAATTATTTCTTCATCCTGTGCAGTCTAATTTAATTTGATTTTTACTTATTTTTTATTTTATAGGATTTATTTTGGTAAATTGTTTTTCTACTTCTGCACCATGGGTTTTTGTTTTTTTAGCTTATTTTTTTCTTTTCAATGAAATGTTAAATTTTTTCTTCTAGAATTTGTTTTGATACATTGTTCTTCTTCTATTTGCACTATGGGTTCTAATTTTGTGACCCTTTCTCTATTAAATTCCACAAAAGTGTCAAAAATGATTATACTTATTTGGTCCTATTTTATTTATTTTTGCACCAAATGTTGAATTATTTTCACGGTGGTTGGTTTAATATTTTTTTTGTGAGACATTCTTTTAGTTTTATTTTATTTTGTACCCATTGTTAATTTTATTGCGCTCTCTCTCTTTATTGTCCCTCTTTTATCGACATTTATGTGATGTTGTTTTAGTTTATTTTGTTCGTTGTAGGTACATTACTTTTCTAATGTTGTGTTGTTTGTTCAAGTTTTATGTATTTTTTTCACTTTTCTATTTCATCGACTTTATGTCTCTTTTAATTTATTACTCTTTAGTTTTAGTTTTTGCATATTATTTTTGTAAACAATATTAATTTGTTAGTTTTGTAGGGACTATTTAATGCATTTCTTGGTTGACTACTTTGGATAACACTTTTTGTATGGTAAGAGAAGGGTGGTAATAGGTAACCAAGTTTTCTTCTTCTTCTTCTTCTTCTTCTTCTTCTTCTTCTTCTTCTTCTTCTTCGTCAGTGTTAATTAATCGCTTTAATTACTTTCTTCTTCTTTGTTAATCTTCTGGTTAGTTTTATTCTTCCTTGTGGTTTAGGGTTTTTTCTATTGGCCTTTTTTACATCTACATGATCATCATCTAGAAGCTAGCAATTTGAGTGAGAAATGGTTAGTTTTTAATTTTATTCCTCAATTACTTTTTAATTATGGACTAATTAGTTTTCTAATGTTGAACTAATTCTCTAATTAGGCATACTTTGTAGAAGCCAAATTACAGAACAAATTAAGGAACATCACATATATCTAATCTAGGTTTGTATGAAGTGTGCGTAATTATGTGCACGAAATTACTAGACCTTGTTTATTATGATCATAATTACTTTTAGGGTTTTCTAATTTCAGATTAAATATTATTGGGCTTTTTGGACCAAGGTGGGATTCATGCACAAACAAACCCCAATTCTCAACTTCTGCTCCATCAGGTTTTTTTCTATTTCATTCTTCTTTTTTCAATATATTCTGGAATTTGCTCAAGTTTTGCAAGTTTTGTATATTTTCTCAAGTTTTGGAAGAAGTTGTTTCTTTAAAAGTTTCAAAATTTTCTTACCAAAACATTTTCTCAAACGTTTTTCTTCCTTTTATTTCAAAAAGTCCCCTTCAAATTATCTTTTCAAACTTTTTTCTCAAACCTTTTTCTCTTTAACTTCTCGTATTAAAATATTCTGCTAAAAATTTTAGGAAAAATATTCTTTTGGTCTATATGTGGTTGGTCTAGTTTCTATTTGGTCCCCATGTTTCAAAATGTTCCACATTTCGTCATAAAGTTTTGGGTGTGGTTTCAATTGTGTCTCTAGGTTGATAAATATAACAATTTTACCCTTGACATTTGAGTTTGTTTCGATTTGGTTTCTATATTTCAAGATCTTCACTTTTAACCACGATCTTTTACTAAATACTCATTTTGTTGTCCATAGTGTCTTTGTATAACATAAATTTAAAATTATTAATATAATTATAATCAATTAAGCTTCACTATTTTTCACCATATTTAAAATTTCACTCCATAGTTATTTCAAATTAATTAAGAGACAGTGACCAATGATTGGGAGTGAGTATTTAATGAAAATTGAAATTGAACGTGTAAAAGCTTGAGAGCTAGGGACCAAATTGAAATAAAGTTCAAACCTTAAGGGTAAAATTGTAACATTTTGACACGGGATTAAATTGAAACTAAATTCAAAATTTAAGAATTAAATGTGTAACATCTTTTAAACTTGAGAGTCGAATAGAAATTAGATCCATAGGGACCAAAAAGATATTTTTCCCAAAATTTTAAAAAAAGTTATTTTCACTGCAATTTTTTCTTTCAAGATGCCAAATTTAAAATATTATTCCTCTTCGTTTATTTCTCATTTTAAAGAAAACATTCCTAAACTATTTTCAAAATATTTTCTGACAAGTCTTTTCAAATTTGTTTTCAAAATATTTTGTTTCAAGATCACTTTCAATTCTTTTTTGTTTCGAGGGATTTTAAAAATGACGAGAGTGATTTTGAAAATGACGAAAGTGATTTGGACAATTTTAATCACTCTCTACTCTCTCTTAATCATCTCAGGTATGGATCAGTTTGCTAGTTTTGCACATAAATATTTAACACATTTCTTGTTCACTACTTTTCTTTTAGGGAAAAAAAAAAAAAAGCTGTAGATAACTTCCTCAACGTATGTTATTATATTTGATCCTATTATTATTTGGTACATGTTATATTCTAATGAACTATGGATTGTGTGTCATTCTTTAATTTCACTTTATATGATATATCGGTTTGTTACTTTTTTTTTTTTTTATACACTAACGTCATTTTTAGGTGAATGCTTTTACATATTGTCTTACATGTTTTATTTTTTTCTTTTGTACGTTTGATTTGATTTTATTAGCCTTCTGTCTTTGTTGTCTCTCTTTCATCGACATTTATGTGAAGTTGTTTTAGTTTATTTTGCTTTTTGTATGTTAGTTTTGTACAAAATATTTAATGCATTCCTTGTTGTTGACTACTTTGGATAACACTTCTTTGATGGTAAGAGATGGGTTGATTTATTTTTCTATTATTAGAGCTGAATTCTATTATTGATTGTATTTTGTGTGTCATTTATTTTAGGGTTAAATGACAAATCTGCTGATAATATTTACAAGTAATAGAAAAATATCAGAGTCTATATGCGCTAGATCACGATGGACCACTATCTGACAAATACTGGTCTATCACGATCTAACATAGATAGACAGTGAAATTTTGCTATATTCGTAAATACTTTGGTTGGTTTTTGTATATTTGAAAACAAAATTAATTATATTTATTTTTTAAAATCAAATGTAGAATTATGCTGAAAATATTAACAAATAATAGCAAAATATCACCGTCTATCTGTGATAGATCGCTATAGACTATTATCTGACAGATATTAGTTTATCGCGATCTATCGCGGTCTATCGCAGATAGACAGTGAAAATTTGTTATATTTGTGAATATTTTGTTTCATTTTTCTATATTTGAAAACGCCATTTATTTTATTTAAGTTTTAAATCAAATGTAGATTTTCTTTATAATTTGGGGTGAAAAAGTTATACCTTCTTTTTCTCTATCTATTTTGTGACGGTTTTAGTTCCCTCGTATTTTGTACATTAGATTTTGACGACTGCTTGTCCTATATGTTTTCTTTTTTCTTCGGTGTTTTGATTTTGTTTGACAGATTGTAGATTATTTTTCTGTCTTTAGTTCTAGTTTTCTTTTTTTGTGGTTTTTATTTTATTTATTTATTTTGTTATATTTTAGAATTAATTTTTCTTTTTAATGGATGGTTCAATTATTTCTTCATCCTGTGCAGTCTAATTTAATTTAATTTTTACTTATTTTTTATTTTATAGGGTTTTATTTGGTAAATTGTTTTTCTACTTTTGCACCATGAGTTTTTTTTTTTTTTTTAGCTTATTTTTTTCTTTTCAATGAAATGTTCAATTTTTTCTTCTAGAATTTATTTTGATACATTGTTCTTCCTCTATTTGCACTATGGGTTCTAATTTTGTGACCCTTTCTCTATTAAATTCCACAAAAGTGTCAAAAATGATTATACTTATTTGGTCCTATTTTATTTATTTTTGCACCAAATGTTGAATTATTTTCACGGTGGTTGGTTTAATTTGTTTTTTGTGAGACATTCTTTTAGTTTTATTTTATTTTGTACCCATTGTTAATTTTATTGTGCTCTCTCTCTTTATTGTCCCTCTTTTATCGACATTTATGTGATGTTGTTTTAGTTTATTTTGTTCGTTGTAGGTACATTACTTTTCTAATGTTGTGTTGTTTGTTCAAGTTTTATGTATTTTTTTCTCTTTTCTATTTCATCGACTTTATGTCTCTTTTAATTTATTACTCTTTAGTTTTTGTTTTTGTATATTATTTTTGTAAACAATATTAATTTGTTAGTTTTGTAGGGAATATTTAATGCATTTCTTGGTTGACTACTTTGGATAACACTTTTTGTATGGTAAGAGAAGGGTGGTTATTTTGATTGTGTTACTGTTACATATGAGTTGGCACTTCTTTTTTCTGTATTCTGATCACACTATAGCACATTTCAATATGTGTGATATATTGAAGTTTCATTAACATTTGGCCTTTCATATGATTATATAAATGTGGTTATGGTTATAATATTAATTTTTCTCCTTAAATCAGAGTCTGCCTAAGGTTAAATTCTTAATCTCAGGCACATTACTTGTTAAGTTGAAGTTAAATTCTAAATCTTTCCAATTCTCCTGTAGTTGCTGGATGAGCTGAAGAAGAAGAATCCTGATAATGAAGTCCATCTCAACAACGTATATTACATCTCTTAATCTCTCAAACCCTCCCAAATTTGTAGACAAATAAAATTGTGTTGCCCTAACACGGAAGATTCGGTTGCCCTTGTAAAATCATAATCTTTGTATTACTTGTAATTTTTGTTTTCAAGGCTTGAATTATTGTACGACTTTTAAATTATAATTCTATAGTAGAATTTATGGATTAAATGTCATAGCCATATTGTTCGATGATGATGTGTCATGTTATACTTTTTTACCCAAAAAATGGATTTGGCAAGGGAACTTTTAAAAAACGGACAATAATTGATAAAACGGATAGATTTGGGCTTCAATGTCAGAAGAGTGCTTCATGTTAAAGAATTCTCATGGAGTTGTTGGTGCATTACCTCCTCCATGCCGCTCTGAAAGATGATATCTTTCGCCACTTTATGGAGCCAAAAAACCCTTTGCATTTGGGTACCCGACATCACATAGATAATAATACCATATTGAATGTCCAATCGTTTTAAACCTTATATTAAAAATCTAATGAATAGGGAGAGATAGTATGTGTAGCTAGTTACCCTTCGAAACCTTCAGTCTGTTAGGTCTGCATCTCTGAAACCTTAATGTCGGTTGCAACCGACAAGCTTTAATCACTAAAAACCTTTAATGTCGGTTGCAAATGACATTAAAGGTCTTTAATGTCGGTGGCAACCGACATTGGAGGCTATGTTATTGGTGTTATTGAAGTCCTTTAATGTCGGTTTAAAACCGACATTAAAGGAACCTGACATTAGAGGGCTCTAATAACACTATCTTTAATGTCGGTTGCCAATCGACATTAAAGCCCGAATTTCTTCTAGTGTATTATTATAAACTTTGTTTATGTAAACAGAATATTAGATAACAACAACAACAACAACAACAACAAGTAATTATTATTGTATAAATATAATTATATAATATATTCATTGGGGCGGGACAGGAAACCGGGGTGGGAACGAGGTCGGGGACGAGGATGAGGAATATTCCATCCCCGTCCCCGTTTAACCAACGGAAAAAAAATTATCCCATTCCCCGTCTAATCGGGGATTTTTCGTCCCGTTCAAGGCGAGGGCCCCACAGGGTAAATGGATATCCCTAAGGAAGAGCATTGAAAAATTCAAAATTTACTTCAAATTATCACGTTGAACTTTAAATTTCATTAAGTTAGACTCATACGACATTTACCAAATCGTGATAAAATTTCATTGATGAATCAATTGTAACGAGTATGAATAGCAAATGTAATTGCATTTTTTTTTTATCTTGTTACTATTACTGTTAGCTCTGAAGGTCAAACAGTAATGGTATCAGTAAAAGTGTCAAATTCATATTTTTTTTCCTCTGGAACAATAATCATAACGATAACGGTAACGATACAACATAATTTCTAGATATAATTGAATTGAGCACACTCCATTTGTAAATTAGTTTACATTTTTTTATTACATATTTGAAAGTAGGCCCCATGTGTTAGTATGGACGCTTAACACAAGTAAACACACACCAAAAGATCAACTTTTCACATTATCATTGATTTATTACCTTTTCACTTAGATAGACATGAACTAAGTTGTAATTAATTTCTACAATTTATTCGTTGTTATTCCGTGTTCGTTACTAATTAAAAAGTTGTTAGGGTTTTTGAGGTGTCACATCCCATTACTTTCATTAAATTAGACATAGTTTCTTAGGTTGTTGCGTCCAACATTTGTACCATGTCTGCGACATTTTTTCATTACCTTTTTTTTTAATATCAATTTACCCATTATTTATTTATTTATTTATTATTTATTTCCAGTTAAAAACATAATGCTCTTTTGATCTCATTTTTTATTTTTTTTCAATTCTTCTTTTTAATTTCATTTTAGTTTGTCAAAGTATTTGTATAATATTAAATTTACTTTTAAGAATTTAAACTTTTGAATCAATCGATAATTATTTAAAATGATATTAGAATAGAAAGTCATGTATTCAAACTTTTTAAATGTTATCTCCTCCTAAATTAATATTCAAATTTCTAGGAAGTGTGTATTTATATTATATTAAAATTAATTTTACCTAGGAGCTTAAGCTTTTAGGTCAATCGGTCATCAATAAAAATTTTCTTTTTACTTCATCTTTTAATATACATTCGCCTATTATTTTCATTTTATTTTTTTTTAAAAAAAATAGGTTAATATATATAATTTTAATTTTTTTATTTTTCCAGCACATATTTTTATATTATTCTTTGATGTTATGGTTCATCTAGTTGTTCATTTACCGAAGGAAGCCAAATTTGTTGGACTTGTCAATTATAGTTGGATGTATCCAATTAAGAGGTATGATTATTTTTAGATTTTCAATTAATCATTAAAGTATGTTAATTGATCAAACCATTTCATAATATACACACACGTGTAGGAGTTTGAGAACACTGAAACAATATATAAGAAATAAAGTTTGTCCTGAAGGTTCAATTGCAGAAGCCTTTATAGCGAACGAATCATTGGCATTTGTTCAATGTACTTACATGGTATTGAAACAAAATTCAATAATACGGTTCGGAATGATGATACGATAGACTATAATACATCGAAAACTATTGGACATCTACCTATATTTTCACAAAAAGCATGTCCAATTGGTAGTTCACGTATGAAAAAACTATCAGGTGATGAATTACAAAAGGCTCATTGGTATGTCTTAAGCAATTGTGAAGCAGTAGATCCATACATGAGGTATGTACTTATGAACACTCTAAACTTCATTACCTTTTGTTTGATTGACTAATTGAATGAAATCAAACACGAAGATTTCCATGAGCAGCGGAAGGGATCGTTCCAAATTCCATTAAGATTAAACATAAAACAATTACAGTCTAAAAAGAAAACTAACAGGTCATGCATATACAGAAAATACAACATGTTAAACGATGATACAAGGGATAGAGGATGCATACATTTGAAGAACCATTCTTCAAGAATCCATTGAACAGTCTACAACGCGTCCACAAACTGCAATACTCGAACGCAACGATCACCACACGAACAACGCGAATAACCAACAGCTCCTCGAATCCAATCGAATCAAACTCGATTCACGAACAGAGTAGCACACTACCACAAGTGTTACCTTGGTATTCTCGGTGTGAGAATCCAGGAGTTATGGGCTCTATATGATCTTGACTTGAGGAAGAGACTGTAGGTCTACAATTGAGTAGACGATCGAGCAAGTGGGATATAAGAAGCTGGTCTATCGTATAGACGATGTGTTCGATCCTTTAGTAAACGGCAACCTATTGCATAAACTATACTACTCAATCGTGTAGCAACGATTAGCTGATGACTATCGTATAGTCAACTCTACACGATCGTTTATCTTTGTCAACGCTATCGTTTAGTGAAACTCTTTCACTTGATAGCTTGTCTCTGTGAGAACTTTTCAAATGAGGCAGCTACTAGATTTAGGAAAACAATTTTCCTTTTTATCTCACGGTTACCATAAAACTTTCAATAACCTCCAACTCAATCGGTTATTAGAGAAAAAAAATTAATTATCATATAATTAATATATTATAAATAAATATGATAACCGACTTACCATATTATATTTATAACATATAATTTTAATATTTCATCTCATGAAACATACAAACTATAGTTCTTCTTCTATTTTATGGTGTACTTAATGTAAATCATATTTACATTAATTCCTCCACTTGATGTATCTCATACATCATACCAATTATATCATATATAATTGAATTTTTCTTGTTAATTTGAACACTTTAAATCAACCCCAAAATTTGATTCTCAACTTGAACCCATTGAGCTACTAAGAGGACCTTATGGACCTGTAGCTCGAAGCTCTAACGATACGTGAATAGCTGACTAAACTCTTTAGTCACGAGATTCACCATCCGTTAACTGTCGGGCACTCCATAAAGACCGACAGCTACACTTTTCTCACTACATATATATTTATGTGTCCA
Organism: Benincasa hispida; assembly: GCF_027475165.1. Classification (NCBI taxonomy): domain Eukaryota; kingdom Viridiplantae; phylum Streptophyta; class Magnoliopsida; order Cucurbitales; family Cucurbitaceae; genus Benincasa; species Benincasa hispida. Next base: position 40,141 of record NW_028325628.1, read on the forward strand.
TATTAACCAATCAATAGTGCGATAACCCTTCACAAATCGCTCGTAAGTACAGCTAGGCCAATTTACTGTTAGTTACATCTAACTTCTTCAGTACCACTGATTCCTCTAATGAACATTAAGTCATAGTTCTACTATGACTGAGTCCTCTATTCCAAAGAGAGGATGTGGCCACTATGTTCAAGACTCAGAATCAGCCTTTAAGGGTGTAATCTATCTACTTACCCCTGCTTTGGGGAAGAAGTGAATTCTGTTTTGTGTAACTGAGTTCTCAACTCCCCAATCAGACAAATCCCTAAAAAGGTAAGTTTGTTGAGTTGGCAATCTGGCCACTCTCACCCATACTAATCAAAGGACCGCCCTCATAGGCTCGTTCTCAAAACACTCAGGATTAAGGTCATGTCACCTATGGTCATGTTAGTGAAATGTAAGTCTCAATTATCAATGGCGTTATATAAAGAGATTAATCATCTCGTGGTCCAGTCTTATATAAACTCTTTGTATAGGATACCCCCGCTCGCATGTTTCCACATGAATGGTCAGGATCAGACCATCTGTAGCACGTTATAACATTTGCAACTATTTACAAAGCTGGCCATATCCGTAGTGTCACCAGGATAAGGTATCTCTCCTTTATCCTTATACTACTGACAAGATTATGTCCAATCACTAGAGGCACGCCTTGCAAAGACAGAAGAACATATGGAGAGTGAACATCGAGAGAATGAAAGAAATAGAGCTGCTGTAGAAGAAGCGTTAGAAAGTCTAACATCAAAAATACGAGAGAAAATTTAGTCAAATGAATGAATTTTTAGAAAGAATCACTGAAGTATGTTCTTCTATTACTAAGGTAATTGCATTACTTCACTTATGTTCATAGTAGTCAAATTAGTGTAGTGATTTCATCAATTGATTGTGATTGGTGATGTAGTTTTGAATATTTTGTCTGTGTTGGGGGGAAGAGAACAATATTTATGTTTTGTTGTTGTGAAAAAAGTGGTTTGGGGATGGGGGAGTAAATAAATATCTACGTGGGGCGGGAGGGGGGAGAATAAAAGAACAATTGCAAAATATGTTTATAATTGTTATTATGTGATAACTATTGATCAGGTATTTCATTCTTTTCCTTGTTGTGAACAAGTGGTTGGGGGAGGGAAGAAAGAATTAATGTTTAAATATTTGTTGTTGTGAATGTGATGTGGAAGAGGGGGGAGGGGGGGGTGTTGTGAATGTGGGATAGGGGTGGGGGAGGTGTATGATTTTTTACTTGAGGAAGATGTTATATGTATGATTTTTTACTTGAGGAAGATGTTATATGTTTGTTATTAGGTGCTTTGAGAGGGGGAGGGGGAGTGTTTGAGAATTTATGTTTATTGTGATATGATGAGTTTTTTTTTTTTTTTTTGTGATAATTAGGGTTGAAATTATCTGAATTGTCATTTTCATCATCTAAACCAACTTTTGACTCATAATATAAAATGGATTAATCATTTTATATAAATGGTGAGTTTGCTTAAGTTTGATATTTAACTTTTGAAATTTTTGAGAATATGTGAATTGTGTTTGAAAATAATTTGATATATAATTATGTGTGTAGGACTAAATTGGAGTTTGTTGGTGATGACTATATTAACATTTTTCTTTTCAAGATCACCAATTAGGTGATGACTATATGCCGGACTTTTTTTTCTTCTTGAGATCACTAATTGTAGACTTTTATTATTATTATTACTATTATTTTGTTGTAGTGGATATGATGGATTTTATAAACATTTTTAGTATATAGTACGATTAAGTTGCATTGCAATATTTTTTTTTAAAAATATTATTAAAATTTGTGACATAACTAAAACGTCCCAAGCACTACAAGAATTTTGGGCTTTAATGTCGGTTGAAAAAAGTGAAATCAGATGAATTAAACACAACTTCTACATGAATTATGAGTAAATGAATGAAGTTGAAGGAACTTGTGATTTAGCCATTTGTCGAACTAGATTGTAAAAAAAAAAAAATCAACATTGAAGACTCAACGATTACACTTTTGAAATCATATACACAAATAAGAATGCAACAACAAAATGTGCCTTTTAATTTGCTTTTAAATGTTGCAATGTCGACTATGTAATTAATATTGGTGAAAATTTATCAATAATTCTACATACGAGACTATGATTTTATATCGTATTACAATAAACAGAAGAGGACCTTATAGTCTCAGATGAAAACACAAAAAAAATATAACCACAAAACTATAAGTGAAAGATAAAAAATTACAATCTAAGCTCGCCTATAAAATAGGAAACATACTTATAAAATTTTTGTTTCTAAAAACATGCCCATTACCTTCTAATATGATTTCACAGCCATCTTTTAAAAAAGGAAAAAAAAAACTTGTTATTGTATTTAAAATTTAGATTTCAAAAGCATTCTAAAAAGTAAAAAGAAAAAAGGAAAGGAAAGAAAAACTAAAGTCAATTAAAAAAATAAAAAAATGAAATTAGAAAGAAAACAAAAGAACTGGTTTATCCAAGTAAGAAACCAAACATCCCCACAAATTTTGGGCCTCTTGGGCCGAAATGTATAGCCCGGAAGAAAATTCCTTGATTTTGGGCTTTAGATTATTCGCATCATTGACTATTTTGCCATTTCTTTTAATAGTTTAAAAGGGTAGTTTGAAGGGATTTAAATATTATTTTGGTTTTTGTACTTTTAGTGCTTATTTATTTTATTCCATTTGCTTTCAACCTTGATTCATTTTGATGCTTTGAAAATATTCATTTTGGTCTTTGTACTTTTAAAAAGTGACCATTTTGGTCCATTCATTTCCATTTTTAGTTTATTTTTAAGGGGTGAAAATGGTTACTTTTAAGAAGTTCAAGGATTAAAAAGAACAAAATTTGAAAGCACAAAGACCAAAGTGAACATTTTAAAAATACATGGACCAAAATGAAACAAAGTTGAAAGTATAGAAACCAAAATGAACATTTTAAAATTACAAGGATTAAGATGAACAAAAGTAAAAATATAAGGACCAAAATAGTATTTAAACTCTTGAAGTTCTAACCTTTTGATCATAGATACATGACTGAACTATCTCAATTATGTTTGAGAACTTCATTTATTCAAGGTGGTCCCTAAAACAATAATAAGAATAACCCTGAATAATGAATTGATAATCAATCCCAAGAATGTTAAATAAATTTGGCTTGGAAAGTTTGATTAAAGATAAGAAAGAAAGGAGAACTTATTTATCTTCAAGATTTTGGAAGTCTCCCCAATCTAATTGATCAAACTAGGTTGAAAGTTTTAGGCATTCTAAACACAAGAATACAAAAAAAAGCATAAAAGCTTGAGAAACTAAACTCTATAATAAAATCATTCTAATTTCAATTCTACTTCAAATGTGAAAAATACAAAACAATTTAAACTAAATGAAATGTCACTATGAAAGAACACAACCTTTCACCTATATAATCGAGGTCCAACAAAAAACTCTTCAACTCTATACATGGTCGTTTATAAATGTAAATACATGAAATTAAGTCGGTACATAAGGCATTAAGGATGTGGATGAATTTAGATTTTCATTTTCACAGCATCTCTTAGGTGGCCTTAAACTTAAAAGATTACAACTCTTCGGCATAATTTGAAAACTTACTTTGGATGTAAACATTTAATGCTTCAACAAGACTTTTAGCTCTAGCTCTTGTCATTGTCATTTATTTCCTTATCATAGGTAGAGAATTCAAATCTTCAACATTTTGGTCGAAGAAAAAATCATGGATTAAATTTGGAATTTTTGAAAGTACATTGTCTAAATTATTAGATATTAAAGTTTAGTGGTTAAAATGTTACTAATATTAATGTACAAGTATCTTTAAGAAAAATTGTGATGTATAGTAACAACAAAAATTTTGCTAATGAAAAATACAACTATTGAAGTATTTGCAAAAATGACCAATTGGATATTTGTAGTTGAGATGAAGAAATTTCTTTTCATTTATATCCCTAGTATATCTATGTATTTACTTAACAATATCAACAAAAAGTTGACAGTTTTTTTTTTAAATTAAAAAAAAGAAAAAAATCGATTATTATTACCTTGCCCTAACTTTTTTTTCTGATTTTTTTTATGAAAACATTAGTGTAACGACCCGACCTTTCACTCTGACAAGAGTCGTTACTCTTATATGCATATTTACATTTAAAACATTCTGACCAATAAAATAAAATATTTATTGAAACAAAGATAATTATTTCAAATGAATTCATTAAATCTGTAAAATAAACAAGTAGATAAAAAACCCTTTTGCTTAGGACCTATAAACACAACTAAGAAAAATAAAGAAAATAACATCAAATTATTAAAAAAAATTGTCTAACTATGAAAAAAAGAAAGCCTCATCTCATTTTTCTTTATTTTATTTCACATCCTTTACTGATTTTGTTGAAACATAGTTTATTATTATTGTAATTATCCCCTTTTTAAAATTATTATTTATTTATTTTCTCCCCCTTCTATTTTTCCCTTTTTTTCACCCCTAAAGCCATCCAATAAAACACCTCAGGCGGTTACATGAGAGAGAATATTGAGTGGAGTTGGAGTCAGTGATTCGAGTGGGTTCCTCCAACTCCAAGTGCCCCCAACTATTTATTAATTTACGTTTTTGTTTCCTTTTGCATATTTTATTATATGAAAAAAAATATTTATTTTAATTTTGTTCCTAAATTTTAAAATTTATATTTCTAACCTTAATTTTTTTTAAATACTAATTTTCATATTTATTATTAATATATGTTAATAAATTTAAAATAATTAAACGATTTATAATTAATTAATAGACATTAACTTCAATGATCGAAAGTGAGCGTCTAATAAAAATCAATGTTAAAAATATAAAATCAGATACCAAATTGAAACAAGATTCAAATCTCAAAGATAAAATTATAACATTCGAAACTAAAATCAAAATTTAAAGAGTAATATTTTGAAGCCTAAAAAACAAATAGAAATTAGATCCAAAATTCGGGGACGAGAAGTATTTACCATATTTTTGTTGTTATCCACCTCGATTTCAATTCCGTCTCTTCAATCTCCTAAAACATTCTTATTGCTCTCAAATGCATACGAGAACCCATAAAATTTTTCATGGCTTATACCGGTGTTCAAAAAATTCTAACATTCAAATAATACAAATCAACTCAATCTAATTTGGGTTTTAAACTTATTTGTTAAAATAAATGAAAACTCTATAGATTATGTTGGTTATAGTTCAATTAGAATAATTAATCTTAACTAACCAAACTTAATATTAATTTTAAAATATATATATATATATATATATATATATATATATATATATATCTTAATGTTATTTAATTTATAGTTTTTTTGTTTATTTATTTTCAGCAACTCTTAAAAAAAAAATACTTTTTTAAGATGGAAATAAAATTTGATAATAAAAATTGAAATTGAATTGCTAAATTTAATTCAGTAGGTAAGAAAAATTAAATAGACTTTTTACCTATTAACATCTATTTCTTTTTAAAACAAAAATTTTAATAAATTTTTCGAGTAACTTGAACCAACCCAAATGTTTCATAGTTGAATTGGATTGGACTCATGAGTTAAAAGAAACTTACAATTTGAACAATTAAGTTGGATCTTTAAAAAGGTAATTGCATTGAGTAACACCATTAGGACTAATAATTAGTATATAACAACATTTTAAAAGAATTGTAAATATAGTAAAATTAATAAGTGATAATTTCTATCATTCTATCCGTGACAAGATCCATCATTGATAGACACCAAGAGTTTGATCTAAATTTTACTATATTAATAAATTCTTTTGCATGGTTTAATATCTTACTTTGGGCTTGATTAATATATTTGCAACTAGGGGTGTAACAACTCAGATTTGTACGCATACACTACAGGAAATTAAATATTGAAATTTATTGGATGATAAATATAAATACCCTAACCTTAATTTAGGAAGCAGAGAAACAATTAAAAAAAATAATAAATAAATAAATAAAAATAAAAGAAAATTAGAAAGAACGAAGGTGGAGACAGCGAGACTCTAATTCAATGATAAATAAATAAATAAATAAATAAATAAGAGAAAATTGAAGAAAGCGAGAATGGAGAGAACGAGATTAAAGAGAAAATTGGAGAAAGCGAGAGTGAGAGCGAGATTCCTGGAGAGAGCGAGATTGAAGGAAAATTGGAGAGAGCGAGAATTGTAGCGAGATTTGCAGCGAGAAAGTGCGAGAGAGCGAGAGCCACACCAGCGAGAAACCTAGAGAGAGCGAGAGTCTGAGAAGAGAGCTGCGTGATCGAAGAGAGAATTGGAGAGCGAGAAACCCCAGCGAGCGATGCTAGCGAGATTGAGGCTGGCGAGAGTAGAGAGAGTGAGATCCCTCGAGAAAGCGAGATTGAAGGAAAATCGGAGAAAGCGAGAATTGTAGCGAGAAAGCTGGAAAGAGCGAGACGAAAGAGAAAATTTGAGAGCGAGAGTGGAGAGAGCGGGATTCCCAGCCAGAAAGCTAGAGAGAGCGAGATTTGGACGGAGCGAGATTTCGACAAGGCGAGAGTGGACAGAGCGAATTCCTAGCGAGAAAATTAGAGAGAGCGAGATTCTAAGAGCAGAGTGAGCGAGATTTGGATAGAAGCGTGAATTATGCGTTGAATTTGGCCACGATCTTATAGATTATCATGAAAAAACCCTAAAATTGAATACAAACAAAGAATAATGACGTAAGGGCAAACGTTAGCCAAGATTAGGTGTCTTATTGAGAGGAATCCTTCAACCCTAAGTAATTTTAAAGAAGCCACCTGTACGATGATTTGTCACACTGAGAAGAGCTGAAAACTACTATAAATAGGACCCTTTGCCGAAGATTTAACCCATTCTCAAACAAATCTCAGTAACAAAGAATCGTGTGAAAGAGTAAGTGTGAGTGAGGAAGTTCTGTGAGGCTAAAAGAGAAAAGCTCGGGTAAGGTGCTGCCCAAATTTCCTTCTAGTTTAAAAAGGGAAAGCTCTACTGATCAAATCATAAAGAATAATAAGGAATAATTAGATCACAGTCAAGGTAAGTAGTTTATCTCACCCTCTCTTTAAATGTTCTATGGTAGTGTACCTTTATTATGTTGCATGATTATGTTAATTGTTATATTGCATTACATGTTTAAAACACGTTTCTCTACAAGGGACCCCATGCATTATGTTTGTTCACGATTACGTTAAAATCAAGTTTTAATTAGGTGTAAGTTATGCTTCCAATCTAATCTTACGTTTATGTTAATGATTGATGTTGGATGCGACTCTGGCCCTACTGACTGCATGATCCGCTAATCATCAGATGGGTTAGTTTCCGCTTATGTCCTAATCTTCCTATCAGGGCAGAGAAATTTATGCTTCCAGGGCTGGCAGGGCATGTATGGTTGCACCCCTCCAGGCCTAATCTTACGTTATGTTTATGCTAGGGACTAGCAGGGTATGTATGGTTGCACCCCTCTAGTCCAATATTACGTTTATGCTAATGGTTGATGTTGGATGCGACTCTGGCCGTACTGACTGCATGACCTGCTAATCATCAGATGGGTTAGTTTTCACTTAGGTCCTCATCTTTCTATCAGGGCGGAGAGATTTATGTTGGAAGCATAACCGACCACCACATGTTATTATATGTTTTCGGTCCCAATCATATATTTTCATGACATGTTGCTTGTGATTGTGTATTTGGTCACTACCCTACGTGAGAACTACTTACTGGGTATATTATATACTCATCCTATATTTTTTACAGACTTTTTAGGTAAGGACACAGCGTAGATGGCAGAATTGGACATCGCTCAAATGGCCAACCATCAAACTCACTATTATAGGCACATGCATTTTGTACCACCGCGCTAATGTTTTACGGATCCTGGTGTTTTAATAAATAAACTTTTTATATAGATTTTCTATCTAATTAATAAAATTTAGATATGTTCTTTGAAATTTTCACCAAAACTCATCTCATGATAGAAAAGTCTAAGTATGCATGTCGTAGCGGTCAGATCATAATGTGTAAGGATCCGGTCGTTACAAGGGGTGTTCAAAAAACTCGATGACCTGAAAAAACTGATCGACCCAACCCAACCCATGCGGTTTAGGTTGGGTTATCAACTCATTTGGGTTAGGTTGGATTCAAATAAATGAAAATTTTATGGGTTGGGTTAGTTCATGATTTCACCTAATATAACCTAAACCAACCCGAATTTATTATTAATTGTAAAATATATTTTTTATTACTTATAACACAATTATTTATACATATATTGATTTTATTTTTATTTCATTCCAATATTTTTTTTTAATAATTTGGTCTCTATGTTTTGGGTCTAGTTTCTATTTGGTTTCCATGTTTCAAAATGTTCCACATTTAGTCCTAAAAGTTTTGGGTTTGGTTTCAATTTAGTCTCTACGTTTCAAAATATAACAATTTTACCCTTGACATTTGATTTTGTTTCAATTTGGTTCCTAGATTTCAAGATTTTTACTTTTAACCTCGATCTTTTACTAAATACTCATTTTTTTTATCTATAATGTCTGTGTATAAAATAAATTTAAAACAGTTAATATAATTATTAATTAAGTTTCACTATTTTTCATCATATTTAAAATTTCACTTCATAGTTATTTCAAATTAATTAAGAGGCAGTGACCAATGATTGAGAGTGAGTATTTAATGAAATACTGAAATTGAACATGTAAAAGCTTGAGAGCTAGGGACCAAATTGAAATAAAACTCAAATCTTAAGGGTAAAATTGTAACATTTTGACACGGATTAAATTGAAAGTAAATTCAAAATTTTAGAATTAAATATGTAACATTTTTAAACTTGAGAATCAAATAGAAATTAGATCCATAGGGACCAAAAAGATATTTTTTCCCAAATTTTTTAAAAAAGTTATTTCACTTCAATTTTTTCCTTTCAAAATCTCAAATTTAAAATATTATTCATCTTCGTTTATTTCTCTTTTTAAAATAAACATTCATAAACTATTTTAAACTTTTTTGTTTTTAGTGATTTTGAAAATGACTAATTTTGAAAACGACGAAAGTGATTTTGACAATTTTAGTCACTCCCTTCTCTCTCTTAGTTTCATCTCAAGGATCAATTTGCTAGTTTTGCACATAAATATTTAACACATTTCTTATTCACTACTTTTTTTTTAGAAGAAAAAAAGTTGTAGATAACTTCCTCAACGTATGTTATGATATTTGATCCTATTATTATTTGGTATATTGTATTCTATTGAACTATGGATTGTGTGTCATTCTTTAATTTTATTTTATATGATATATCGTTTATTACTTTTTTTTTAAACACTAACGTCATTTTTAGGTGAATGCTTTTATATATTGTCTTATATGATTTATTTTTTCTTTTGTATGTTTGATTTGATTTTATGATTGCCTTCCCTCTCTTGAAATTGATTTGATTTTATTTTTTCTTTTGTATGTTTGATTTGCCTGCCCCACCCCAATGAATATTGAAATTGAACGTGTAAAAGCTTGAGAGCTAGGGACCAAATTGAAATAAAACTCAAATCTTAAGGGTAAAATTGTAACATTTTGACACGGATTAAATTGAAAGTAAATTCAAAATTTAAGAATTAAATATGTAACATTTTTAAACTTGAGAATCAAATAGAAATTAGATCCATAGGGACCAAAAAGATATTTTTCCCAAATTTAAAAAAAAAGTTATTTCACTTCAATTTTTTCCTTTCAAAATCTCAAATTTAAAATATTATTCATCTTCGTTTATTTCTCTTTTTAAAATAAACATTCATAAACTATTTTAAAATAAACATTCATTATAAAGATAATACTATGTGTAAAAATATAGTTTATTCCTATAATTTCTAAAAGTTAAAATTTAAATATTATAATATCATAGTCAAACTTTTCATTTAAATACTACAACATTTATGGCTTAAGATAGAAAGTCTTAAATGTTAAAACAATTTAGAAATGTATTAAAGTACGAAAAGGTTGAAATGTTAGAAAATAACTAACTTTTAATACCAGAATTTTTGTAAAAACTATATAGATATAATTATATAATATACCAAGAAGAAGTAATTATTATTATATAAATAAAACTTTTATGTAAACAGAATATGAGTTAACAACAACAAGAAGAAGAAGTAATTATTATTATATAAATATAATTATATAATATATTCATTGGGGTGGGAACGAGGTCGGGGACAAGGACGGGGAATATCCCATCCCCGTCCCCGTTTAGCCAATGGGGAAATAATTATCCCATTCCTCGTCTAATCGGGATTTTCCATCCCGTTCAGGGCGTGGACCTCGCGGGGTAAATGGACATCCCTAAGGAAGAGCATTGAAAAATTCAAAATTTACTCCAAATTATCACGTTGAACTTTAAATTTCATTAAGTTAGACTCATACGATATTTACCAAATCGTGATAAAATTTCATTGATGAATTAATTGTAATGAGTATGAATAGCAAATGTAATTGCATTTTTTTTTATCTTGTTACTGTTATGGTTAGCTCTGAAGGTCAAACAGTAATGGTATTAGTAAAAGTGTCAAAATTCATATTTTTTCCTCTGGGACAATAATCATAACGATAACGGTAACGATACAACATAATTTCTAGACACAATTGAATTGAGCACACTCCATTTGTAAATCAGTTTGCATTTTTTATTACAGATTTGAAAGTAGGCCCCATGTGTGAGTATAGATGCTTAACACAAGTAAACAAACACCAAAAGATCAAAATTTTACATTATCATTGATTTATTATCTTTTCTCTTAGGTAGACATGAACTAAGTTGTAATTAATTTATATAATTTATTTGTTGTTATTTCGTGTTCGTTACTAATTAAAAAGTTGTTAGGGTTTTTGAGGTGTCACATCCCATTACTTTCATTAAATTAGACCTAGTTTCTTAGGTTGTCCAATATTTGTACCATGTCTGCGGCATCTTTTCATTTCTTTTTTTTAATATCAATTTACCCATTATTTATTTATTTATTTCTTGATTTCCAGTTAAAAACATAATGCTCTTTTGATCTCATTTTCTATTTTTTTTTTCAATTCTTCTTTTTAATTGCATTTTAGTTTGTCAAAGTATTTGTATAATATTAAATTTACTTTTAAGAATTTGAACTTTTGGATCCATCGATGATTATTTAAAATGATATCAAAATAGAAAGTCATGTATTCAAACTCTTTAAATGTTATTTCCTCCCAAATTAATATTCAAATTTCTAGGAAGTGTTAACGTATTTTTATATTAAAATTAGTTTCACCTAGGAGCTTAAGGTTTTAGGTCAATCGGTCATCTAATAAAATTTTTCTTTTTACTTAATTTTTTAATATACATTTGCCTATTATTTTCATTTTAATTTTTTATAAAAATTAGGTAAATTATATAATTTTAATTTTGTTTTTTTAATTTTTCCAGCACATATTTTTATATATTATTTTAATTTTTTGAAATTTGCTATATATATATATATGTTCCATCTTTTACACACTTATCGTTTTGCCAATTGGCTAATGTTTGCCCTTACGTCATCATTCTTTGTTTGTATTCAATTTTAGGGTTTTTCCATGTATAATCTATAAGATCGTGGCCAAATTCAACGCATAATTCGCGCTTCTGTCCAAATCTCGCTCACTCTGCTCTTAAAATCTCGCTCTCTCCCGTTTTCTCGCTAGGAATTTACTCTGGAGCTTTTCTTGCTGAAAATCCCGCTCTCTCCACACTCGCTCTCAAATTTTCTCTTCCGTCTCGCTCTCTCCAGCTCTCTCCAGCTTTCTCGCTCTCGCTCCCGCTCCCTCGCTCGCTCCCGTCCCGCTCTCTCCCGCTCTCGCTCGGTCTCTCGCTCTCTCCCGCTCTAGCTCGCTCTCTCGCTCTCTCCCGCTCTCGCTCGCTCTCTCGCGCTCTCTTTCCCGCTCTCGCTCGCTCTCTCGCTCGCTCCCGCTCTCTTCCGCTCTCGCTCGCTCTCTCCCGCTCTCGCTCGCTCCCACTCTCCCACTCTCGCTCTCTCCCGCTCTCGCTCGCTCCCGCTCCCGCTTCCGCTCTTTCCTACTGTCTCGCTAAGAATAGCTCTCTTTACTCTCGCTCTCTCCAACTTCCTTGCTACAATTCTCGCTCTATCCAATTTTCCTCCAATCTCGCTCTCTCCAGGGATCTCGCTCTCTCTACTCTCGCCAGCCTCAATCTCGCTAGCATCGCTCGCTGGGTTTCTCGCTCTCCGATTCTTTCTTCGATCGCGCAGCTCTCTTCTCAGAATCTCGTTTTCTCCCGTTTTCTCGCTGGTGTGGCTCTCGCTCTCTCCCACTTTCTCGCTCCCGCTGGATAATGAATAAATTTCCAATTTCAAATTTATTTATTTATTATTATTATTTATGAAAGCTTAGAGATCAAATTGAACAAACTAAAAAATTTAAAGACTAAAATAAATATTTTGACTGTACATAGACCAAAATATTGTAAACTTGAAAAGTGACGAGGCTATTGTAAGGGAAATTTTTCATATTATTATTGATTTGAAAAGAAGTTTTGAAAACGGAACTGAAAAAAGAACAAGTTTTTGACCAAAGTCAATAATAATTAAAATTACTTGACCACCCGTTTTATTGGATCAAATTATTATTATTACATCACCACAGCACTACAGAAGAGTGCAACGGATATATGGCCGGCTTTATAAAAGGCAGAGAAGTTCCTCTTCTTCCTTCTTCGATTAAAGCAGGTAGCCGCCGACTCTTCTTCTTCTTCTTCTCCTCTTCTTCCTTCTTCAATTAAAGCAGGTAACCGACTCTTCTTCTTCTTCTTCTTCCCCTGGTTAATTTTCTTTTTTCTTGTGATTTAGGGTTTTTTCATATCATCATCTAATGTTGAACTAATTCTCTAATTAGGTATGCTTTCTCTTCTGTCCCTTTCCCTTTTTCAGAGATGAAATTTTCCTCTGTTTGGGGATTAGAAATTATCGAGAATGTGAAATAGTAGGGGTTTTAAATTACGAACCCTAGTGTTTTCCCTTTCGGTCTTTTCTGAAATTAAATTTCCCCTATGCGTTCTGTTTCTAAGCTTTACACACCAGGATGATTTTCGCCTGAATGAAATAGTAGGGGTTTTTGTTCTGTGTTTGATTGAGTGACAGATAACCGAGAAGAAACCCGGCCCCTACATGGGCCATATTTATGTAGGTAGTGGTGGGTGGGTGGGGTTATGTTGAAGTTTCTTCCCACATTACAAACCATGTCGTAGGGATCTTAGTGAAATGGAAGTGTGTAACATGGGCCATATGCAGAGTGGAGCAGACATGCGATGACTTTAAGCCAATAATTAAAAAACAGTTTAATCAACTTGGAAGAGAGGTTTAGCAGTTGAAGAAGCCAAATCCCCCACATGACCATCGAGGTAGGCGGAAAAGTTTTCCACATGGTGTCATAATACACAAATAACTTATAAATTCTTCAGTCATAACAGAGCACACAAAGCATGATGTAAGGTTGTTTATTTGTACCTTTACTTTTCTCCTTTTATTTCTTTTTGATGGTTGGTTGAGTCTTTGGTTTTGAATATTAAGAATGTATGTAAAAGAATTAACAACTTGAGCCTTTTCAATTTAGTATTTACTGCTAGCTTAACATGGAATAATGTAGAAAATGTCATGTAAAGGATCAAACCATATCAAATAGATAGGAAAAGTGGATGTTGTTGCTAACCTGGACAATTGATTCACTTTTGCTGATTTTGGATCTGAGGTTTAATGGGCAAAACAGATAGTAAGATGAAACTTATTGCATGATGATTGGGCTTCCTACTTCCATTCTAAACTTTCTGACTTTGTTTTACCTGGAAAATACTTCTCATTGAGATATAAACATAGACGGGGGTACCTAAGTTAATATGGCGAAAAGAATGCTATTAATTTGTTCTTTGTGAGACATTCTTTTAGTTTTATTTTATTTTGTACCCATTGTTAATTTTATTGCACTCTCTCTCTTTATTGTCCTTCTTTTATCGACATTTATGTGATGTTGTTATAGTTTATTTTGTTCGTTGTAGGTACATTACTTTTCTAATGTTGTGTTGTTTATTCAGGTTTTATGTATTTTTTCTCTTTTCTATTTCATCGACTTTATGTCTCTTTTAATTTATTACTCTTTAGTTTTAGTTTTTGTATATTATTTTTGTAAACAATATTAATTTGTTAGTTTTGTAGGGAATATTTAATGCATTTATTGGTTGACTACTTTGGATAACACTTTTTGTATGGTAAGAGAAGGGTGGTAATAGGTAACCATGTTTTCTTCTTCTTCTTCTTCTTCTTCTTCGTCAGTGTTAATTAATCGCTTTAATTACCTTCTTCTTCTTTGTTAATCTTCTGGTTAGTTTTATTCTTCCTTGTGGTTTAGGGTTTTTTCTATTGGCCTTTTTTACATCTCCATGATCATCATCTAGAAGCTAGCAATTTGAGTGAGAAATGGTTAGTTTTTAATTTTATTCCTCAATTACTTTTTAATTATGGACTAATTAGTTTTCTAATGTTGAACTAATTCTCTAATTAGGCATACTTTGTGGAAGCCAAATTGCAGAACAAATTAAGGAACATCACATATAACTAATCTAGGTTTGTGTGAAGTGTGCCTAATTATGTGCACGAAATTACTAGACCTTTTTTGTTATGATTCTAATTACTTTTAGGGTTCTCTAATTTCAAATTAAATATTATTGGGCTTTTTGGACCAAGGTGGGATTCATGCACAAACAAACCCCAATTCTCAACTTCTGCTACATCAGGTTTTTTTCTATTTCATTCTTCTTTTTTCAATATATTCTGGAATTTGCTCAAGTTTTGCAAGTTTTGTATATTTTCTCAAGTTTTGGAAGAAGTTGTTTCTTTAAAAGTTTCAAAATTTTCTTACCAAAACATTTTCTCAAACGTTTTTCTTCCTTTTATTTCAAAAAGTCCCCTTCAAATTATCTTTTCAAACTTTTTTCTCAAACCTTTTTCTCTTTAACTTCTCGTGTTAAAAAATTCTGCTAAAAATTTTAGGAAAAATATTCTTTTGGTCTCTATGTGTTGGGTCTAGTTTCTATTTGGTCCCCATGTTTCAAAATTTTCCACATTTCGTCATAAAGTTTTGGGTTTGGTTTCAATTGTGTCTCTAGGTTTCTAAATATAACAATTTTACCCTTGACATTTGAGTTTGTTTCGATTTGGTTTCTATATTTCAAGATCTTTACTTTTAACCACGATCTTTGACTAAATACTCATTTTGTTGTCCATAGTGTCTTTGTATAACATAAATTTGAAATTATTAATATAATTATAATCAATTAAGCTTCACTATTTTTCACCATATTTAAAATTTCACTCCATAGTTATTTCAAATTAATTAAGAGACAGTGACCAATGATTGGGAGTGAGTATTTAATGAAATGTTGAAATTGAACTTGTAAAAGCTTGAGAGCTAGGGACCAAATTGAAATAAAGTTCAAACCTTAAGGGTAAAATTGTAACATTTTGACACGGGATTAAATTGAAACTAAATTCAAAATTTAAGAATTAAATGTGTAACATCTTTTAAAATTGAGAGTCGAATAGAAATTAGATCCATAGGGACCAAAAAGATATTTTTCCCAAAATTTTAAAAAAAGTTATTCTCACTTCAATTTTTTCTTTCAAGATGCCAAATTTAAAATATTATTCCTCTTCGTTTATTTCTTATTTTAAAGAAAACATTCCTAAACTATTTTCAAAATATTTTCTGACAAGTCTCTTCAAATTTGTTTTCAAAATAGGGATTTTCAAAATGACGAGAGTGATTTTGAAAATGACGAAAGTGATTTGGAAAATTTTAATCACTCCCTACTCTCTCTTAATCATCTCAGGTATGGATCAGTTTGCTAGTTTTGCACATAAATATTTAACACATTTCTTGTTCAATACTTTTCTTTTAGGGAAAAAAAAAAAAAAAAGCTGTAGATAACTTCCTCAACGTATGTTATGATATTTGATCCTATTATTATTTGGTACATGTTATATTCTAATGAACTATGGATTGTGTGTCATTCTTTAATTTCACTTTATATGATATATCGGTTTGTTACTTTTTTTTTTATATATACACTAACGTCATTTTTAGGTGAATGCTTTTATATATTGTCTTACATGTTTTATTTTTTTCTTTCGTACGTTTGATTTGATTTTATTAGCCTTCTGTCTTTGTTGTCTCTCTTTCATCGATATTTATGTGA